>NW_020172280.1:3480755-3494346 GCF_003031525.2 Neophocaena asiaeorientalis asiaeorientalis
CCCCCTGCCTAGGACCACCTCTGAGCTAAGGCTGCGACTGGGACACCTGCAAGTGGCTTCTGCAAGTGGCCAGGGCTTCCTCACAGTGTGGTGGCTGGGTTGCCAAGGTGAGCGTCCTGAGAGACAGGGAGCCGCACACAAGCCACGTGGCCTTTTGTGACCTTGCCTCAGAGGTCAAACACTGTCACTTCCACTGCATTGTATTTGTCGAGGCAGTTACAAAGATTTTCTCAAGTTCAAAGGTAGGGAACATACCTTCTCAATGGAGGAATGTCAACATCACATTGCAAAAAGCAAAAACAAAACATGTGGGGTGAAAAAGATATGGCAGATTGCATTTTCCGAGGGATATATATATACATGCCATGACACCCAAGCCTTCCCTTGATTTTACATTATCAGACATCTGGCACTCTGCCCTGCGCATTTTCGTGCAGTACTTAGGAGCTCTGCAAGGAAAATATGAACAGAACGGCTCTCCTTCCCACTCCTGCCCAAACTCAGGACTGGGGGACAGGGGTGCAAAAGTGAGACATTAGGAATGTTTATCTCAGAAGGTAGAGGACTCACTTGGGCTCTGGGTGACTTGGGAGCAAAGCCACACACAACCGTCATCGCTATCACCTGTGTCAGCATACTATTTCTGTCCCTTTCACTCCTCTCTTTCATTGTTTATTTGTCATAGGTGTTTATGTTATAGGGAATAAATCTTGGGAAAGAAGACATTATCGTACATTGTTAAATCTCCACTTTCATGTATTTATGCCAATGCTTGTGGCCTCATTAGGAATTTTAAGCTGAAGTCACTTATGCCAGGTGGCCCATTTGATAGGAAGTGAATTTCAGACTAGGTCAGTACTCAGGCAGTCATTCGCCTCAAAGTCAGGGTACAATTCAATTCTTTTTGATATCAATGGATGTATTCTTTAACCAGAGTTAAAATAATCTAAAACCATCTTCCAACAGTATGATTCGAATGAAATAACATCCAGCGTGCTTAGATTGGAAAAAATGGCATTATTCAATTTCCAAATACAGTAACTCGAATGATGAATTTGAAGAACTCGTTCTTGCTTTATTACTGGTACAGCTTCGTAACTGTCCTTTCAGTTCTCTTTTTCTTTGTGGGAAGATGGAGGAGGGGTGGCTAATGCAAAAGCAGAGGCAGCATCTTATTTACGCCATAACTGCTTTCCTGTGTCCTAAACCCTCAAGAGGGCTTTCTGAAGAAAAAGGGGTGAAAAAAATTAAACCTTATCCAGTGGAATTTACAGAGCTAGAAATAAAACAGCCTTAAAAGTTGTAACAGATACCTTTTTGGTTTATAACCACATTCTCTAACATCTGTTGAGGGACATTTTCTGACCAAAGGGTCTGTCAGTATCAATAAGGAAAGATGTGTTCCTCATTGTTCTAGAATCTACGGTGTCTAGGGTTATTGAAATGGATATCTACTGTAGTTCATACCGGAGGATGGAGAGGGAGATTACAGACGGAAGGAAAAGGGGACGTGGATTAGAGTGTGGACTTGCCCCTGGCCTTGCTTTGAACTCTCCCTGGCTTTTTGGAACTTAACCAAGATCAAACAGGCAGTTGCAGCCAGCCCAAGGCCTCTGGTTCTCTGTATAAATTTTGGAGTTGATTTTGAGGTTAAGATTATGAAGTTTTGTGGTAACTTTAAACTGGAAAGTATTGCATTCACCTTTTATATTCCCCAAAGAAAAAAGAAATGCCCAGCCATGTAATGAAACTCCTTTCAATCTGACCATTGTGTTAGGAACAGATTTCACACTGAGCGAATCTTTGCAACCAGACTCAAATGTTTCCCATTAAGTCCCTGCACGAGTATAAATGTGCAAGGGCCCGCCACAGAGTGTGCCATTCTCCAAGCAAATGCACACACTTGGTGACTTGGATAGGGTATCAAAAACAGATCCACTGCTGAATACTTGTTTGCACTTCTTATTGCCATTGCTTGGAGCCTAGACAACGAGAAAGAAAACTCCCTCAACCTCTTGGTGGTGGCGGTGGGACCTACCTGATTAGGGAGAACATGTGTGGGTCAAACTGTTGCAGCCTTAATGTCTGAATCAGAATTGCTTGCTTACGATGGCTACGCCGTATCTTACTAGAATCCTTCACAGCTTAGCAACTTTTGCTTCAAGCTAAAATAAGTGCTAGGAAGTAGAGTTTAAAATGACGCACAAAGTTTTAGACTATCAGAACAGGAGATTCTATTCAGAAAATGACTTTTACTAAAGCTGAAGGAAACTACAATACATTAACAGAAAGTTTCAATCTGTTATAAGATGGTTCTTAGTTTGACTTTTTTTTTTTTTTTGAGGTACGCGGGCCTCTCACCGTTGTGGCCTCTCCCGCTGCGGAGCAGAGGCTCTGGACGGGCAGGCTCAGCAGCCATGGCTCACGGGCCCAGCCGCTCCGCGGCATGTGGGATCCTCCCGGACCGGGGCACAAACCCACGTCCCCTGCATCGGCAGGCGGACTCTCAACCATTGCACCACCAGGGAAGCCCCTAGTTTGATTATTTTTGAGGGGTGGGGGGACTTTCCTTCCCGTTGTCTTAGAGCAAATGACAAAAACAAGCACTTCTTATAAAATAGCTCCATACAAGAGGGTGTTAAGGCAAGTTAAAGTCCCCAGGTATAACTACAATCTTGCTGATGAGAACAGAAACAAGGGCACATATAATATGCTCTTATCCCAGACTTCGGGAAAGTTCATAGATGGTATCTTATGAATCCTTTTTGAACAATAGGCATGGTTATCTCCACTTTATCGTGGGGCAATCAAGGCATCCAAAGATAACTTGCCAGGGTCATAAGATTCCTCAGAGCCACCACCAGAAAAGAGAACCCTTAATAGTGCAAATGCTGCTCAGAAATCAACTTTGTATGCGTATTGCTAGGAGTAACTTTTGTAGACAGTGTACTGACTGAAGGAAGTGGTGAAGCAAGAGGGAAAAGGAATGAAGGGGAAAATGAAGGCTGATCTGCGACTCCTCAGAAGTTACTTCTACAATTATTCAAAAGGAGACAAATCAATTATACTTCAATTTAAAGAAAGAGAGAGACCATGTTTCAGTCTTATAAAGTTTGACATAATTTAAGACATAATTTAATACAATTTGCATTACTCAAATACATACTTCTAAAAGTTTCCCCTTTCTTTTGTTTTTAATTGAAGTATAGTTGATTTATAATATTGTGTTAGTTTCAGGTATACAGCAAAGTGATTCAGTTATACATATTTTCTCAGATTATTTTTCTTTATAGGTTATTACAAGATATTGAATATAGTTCCCTGCTCTATACAGTAAATCCTCGTTGCTTATCTATTTTATGTATAGTAGTTTCTGTCTGTTAATCCTATACTCCTAATTTATCTCTGACCCCAGTTTCCCCTCTCTAATTGTAGAATTTAAAATTATATTGAATACTTTCACCTAATGTTTCAAACTTACAACAGGCGCCTTCAGCATTTTTTTTAATTAATTAATTAATTTATTTTTAGCTGCATTGGGTCTTCGTTACTGCACACAGGCTTTCTAGTTGAGGCGAGCAGGGGCAACTCTTCGTTGCGGTGCACGGGCTTCTCATTGCGGTGGCTTCTCTTTGTTGCGGAGCACGGGCTCTAAGCACGCGGGCTCAATAGTTGTGGCACGTGGGCTCAGTAGTTGTGGCTCACGGGCTCTAGAGCTCAGACTCAGTAGTTGTGGCTCACTGGCTTAGTTGCTCCGCGGCATGTGGGATCTTCCCAGACCAGGGCTCCAACCCATGTCCCCTGCATCGGCAGGCGGGTTCTTAACCACTACGCCACCAGGGAAGCCCTCACCTTCAGCATTTTAAAGTAACATTTTTAAATGATTTCAATGTGTATTATGTCATACAGACATAAGTATACTGTTACTTTCTTAAATATTGCTATTATCAAAAATCATATACAGTAAAAAGACATTTCCACTACTCAGTGTATTCAGAGTTTGGAGAATTGATTTGCAGTGTTGTAGGAATTATTTCCGTTGTCTGGAATTCATCCAAAGAGCCACTCCTACTTGGTTTGTTTGGTATTTTTGTTTTGTTTTGCAGGGGGGTTGGGTTTTTTTTTTCCTGCAACTTAAATTTTCTTATTTGCTAACAGTATGAGTGATAAGAGTAAAAGGAAGGGGAAGAGCTGACATTTTTCTCACCTGAAAGCAAAACCAGCATCCAGCAAAACTCTTTCTTCTATCCTCTCCGCATTCTTTTTGGTCCCAATTCCAGTCATCTTAGACCATCCCCAAAATGCTCACTGACTCCAGTTTAAGGTAATATTGACCCAGAAGTATGTGCATTGTAATAGCGAGACTTTTGAGGTCTAACAATTTTCCAGGGTCCAAAGGCCATCATTTGTAATGGTTAGGTTTTCAGGTGCATTGACGGATAGTGGGGGGACCGTCTTTGAAACCAGAGTCCATTCCCCTCCATTCATGTTACAGAAGTAACTTCTTATGTGTAAGGCAAGTTCTGAGTACAGGTTTTGATTATTTTTTAGCTTGTCTTAAAATTTTAAAACCTAGCAAAGCTAGAAAGTGGTCTACCAAAGAATAAGGGTCATGGACTCTCCAAGTCCTTGAATTTCAAACCAGAGACAGATGATTCCCTTTGACCTCTGGGGGCCCTCCTCACCCCCACTGCTACAGGGGAAAGGGGGAAGAGCAAGAAAAGCAAGAAAACTACAGGCCTGACAACAGGTTTGCCAGGAAGCTGTGTTCCACCTAGAACCTCTCTAGACACACGGATTGCTGATGCCTTTACGTCCACAATTAAAGATCCCTTCCTCCCTCAATACAATGAAAATACCCTGGTAAAAGGTCACATCTTATCCAATAACATGACAGCATATCTCAACACCTACAGCATAAATACTTAAGGTGTTTGGTGAAACTCCAGATTCCTGGACTTCAACACGGAATCACTAAATGAGAATCCTGGGCACCAAGGCCCAGGAATCTGAATTTTTAACCCAAATTCTCATTTGATCCTTACGCACAGTAACATGTAAGAACCTCAGGCTTCGGGACTTCCCTGGTGGTCCAGTGGGTAAGACTCCTCACTCCCAATGCCGGGGACCCGGGTTCGATCCCTGGTCCAGGAACTAGATCCCGCATGCCGCAACTAAGAGTTTGCGTGACACAACTAAGAGTGTGCATTCTGCAACTAAGAGTCCACATGCTGCAACTGAGAAGCCTACATGCCACAATCAAGAAGTCTGCATGTCACAACTAAAAGATTCAGCATGCCACAAGTAAGACCTGGTGCAGCCTAGATAAATAAATAAATAATAAAATAAATAAATAGTTAAAAAAAAAAAAGAACCTCAGACTTAGAGCTGGAGAGAAATAAGGAGGAAGCAAGAACAGAAGATGTGGGACCAGGGTTGTATGTGGAATCAAAGGTAAACATCATAAAGTATGGCCTATTTGAGAATTTAAGCCAATCTTGGAAGACACAGAGAAGGCCAAAAAGTAAAATCACTGAGAAAAAAGAAAGGAAAGAGGGCACAAGTTTTATGGACCTGCCATGGGCCTCTGAAATGTTGTCCTGCATTAAATAGGTCTTGGCCACCTCATCAAGGAAGGAGTTTTGTTGTGGCTCTTCCTTTTATATTTCCTTTTTTTTTTTTTCACGGTACGCGGGCCTCTCACTGTTGTGGCCTCTCCCGTTGCGGAGCACAGGCTCCAGACGCGCAGGCTCAGCGGCCATGGCTCACGGACCTAGCCGCTCCGCGGCATGTGGGATCTTCCTGGACCGGGGCACAAACCCGTGTCCCCTCCATCGGCAGGCGGACTCTCAACCACTGTGCCACCAGGGAAGCCCCTTTATTTCCTTTTTATATAAAATGATTCCTTTCCTTACTCACACAGAATTTTCCTATGGAAACATGGGTTTTGTGGAGAGTAAGAAAGGTATTTTTTACAAATGAATGCTTTGTACTCACTAATCCCATATTTTTTCCCATATTAGTTTCTTCAGGGATTTCTACAAAGATGGTATTTTATCAGGTTCTTCTTCTTCTTTTTTTTTTTTTTTAAAGAAACACCTCGGGCTTCCCTGGTGGCACAGTGGTTAAGAATCCACCTGCCAATGCAGGGGACACGGGTTGGAGCCCTGGTCTGGGAAGATCCCACATGCCGCGGAGCAACTAAGCCCATGTGCCCCAACTACTGAGCCTGCGCTCTAGAGCCCGTGAGCCACAACTACTGAACCTGTGCACCACAACTACTGAAGTCCGCGCACCTAGAGCCTATGCTCCTCAACAAGAGCAGCCACCGCAATGAGAAGCCTGCGCACTGCAACAAAGAGTAGCCCCCGGATTAAAAAAAAAAAGAAACACCTCACTTAAAATAAGCAAAACGTTTTTATTCACACAACTATCTTTTACTAACTCTACCCAATTTTAGAAGCTTTGTAGGCTCCAAAGACTATCATGATTAACCTTCTTCGGATGAGACTTTAAGGATGTGCTTTGAACCCACAGAAGAAATTAAATGCACAGTTAAGACTGATTTTCATCATCAAGTTGCAACAGGAAATTGTCTTTAAAGCCATCTTCTGCTACCTTCATTACAGTTTTGATCTCTTGCTGCAAATTTATATTCCTTCGTGGGTTTAAGGCAGATACGGGATATCCTTTAACCTATATTTACTAAGCAACCTATTGATGAGGCTCATTCTGCCACAAATCCATGAACGATGTTTCCATGACCACCCTAGCGGGAGTCTTAACTGAATACAGCATCTTCAGGATAAGTGGCCATTTGTCACAAGGTAAAGGCATTTTTTTTTTAATCGTGAAAGTTAAAAACACATACCACTTTGACTTTTTTACATTTTGAATTGTTCCACAAGCCCCAATCAGCCAGCAAATAGAAAATGTATGCCAATAATAGAACACCCAAAGAAACGTCTGTGCTCCCCACCCCCCACCCCTTTTCCCTTTCCAAAAAACCTCTCCCAACTTAGGACCTTCTATATGTATCTGAGCCAAGTTCCTGATTGGAAGAAATTCTCACCTAGAAAGAAGGAGGGACAGTTTCCCTGGTGGTTGTCAGCTTTATTCACTACCTCTCTGTTCTGCATCACAGGGGGACTGACCCGCCCAAACTCCACCTCTCAAGCCCCCTTGCCCCTGGCATCCAGCCCCTTTCAGTCAGTGGGGGCACTGGATGGAGACTGGGGAGCAGGAGGAAAGGAGAAGTCAGAGAACTTTCCCCCTTCATTTCTGTTTTAGGCAGCATCTTTGGCCGAAGCTGCACCCCCTACGGCTCCCCGCAGGGCAGCCTCGCATTGGCTGAACTGAGTTGGAAGCCAGTTGGCAAGGGAGTCTGGGAAATGCCTCTGCAGATCAGCCCTTTGTGCAAGGTCCAGAGCAGATCAGAGGAATTATGAGGCCTGGATCTGAGAACAAACAGCCAAATGACCAGCCCAGAGAGCTGAACTAAATAAGACTCACTGGCATCCTCTCTAGCTCGGTAGGCCAAAGAGTGACAGTTGACTCCAATTCATCCACTCAGTATTTACAGTGCATTGACCAGGTGTTAGGAGTTGTGCTAGCTTCTTTTTTTATATGTTTGTTTGTTTATTTATTTATTTATTTTTGGCCGTGTTGGATTTTCATTGCTGCGGGCGGGCTTTCTCTAGTTGCGGGGCGTCTTCCTTGCGGCGCGCAGGTTTCTCATTGCGGTGGCTTCTCTTTGTTGCAGAGCACGGGCTCTAGGCGCGCAGGCTCAGTAGTTGTGGCTCACGGGCTCTAGAGCACAGGCTCAGTACTTGTGGCACACGGGCTTAGTTGCTCCACGGCATGTGGGATCTTCCCCGACCAGGGCTCGAACCCCTGGCCCCTGCACTGGCAGGCAGATTCTTAATCACTGCACCACCAGGGAAGTCCTGTGCTAGCTTCTGAGAATGCAAAGATAGAGAACATATGGTCCCAGCTCTCACCATCTTCTGTTCGAATCCCAGCCCTATTCCCTTCTAGTTGGCTTTGGGTAGCTGACTTGACCACTCCAAGCCACCACCTCCTCTGCTGTGAAACAGGGAAGATAATAGTATCAACTTCCTAGGCTTTTTTTTTTTTTGGCTGCATTGGATCTTAGTTGTGGTACGTGGGCCTCTCTCTAGTTGTGGCATGCAGGTTTTCTCTCTGTAGTTGTGGCTCCAGGGCACATGGGCTCTGTAGTTTGCAGCTCGAAGGCTCTCTAGTTGAGGCGCTCGAGCTCAGTAGTTGTGGTGCATGGACATGTGGGATCTTAGCTCCCTGCCCAGGATCGAACCAGCGTCCCCTTCATTGTAAGGCAGATTCTTTACCACTGGACCACCAGGGAAGTTCCTCAGTTTCCTAGGATTGCTGTAAGGGTTCCATGAGATCCCTGCTTACAGTAGACATTCAGTGAGCATTTGTTGAATAAAACTGTGCCTAGTGAGCCAGACACTTAATAAGTAAAACGAAGTTACACTTCACTGATTGCCTACCCTGTGCCAGACACATACGTACGTTACTGTAATGCCTACAACCACCAGCAAGGTGGGGTAAACAAGCAGTTTCAATACAATATGGTAAAGGGCTATAACAAATGCACCCACAAGCTGTGCTGGAAACACTGTAGGCGGAGAACCTGTAGAGACCTCACAGAGAAGTTACGGAGAACTGCATCAGAGGGAGAAGGAGGCAGGGCCCAGCGGGTAAGGACTTTGTAATAATAACAATAGTAACAAAAGCTAACAAGGATTGAGAACTCACCCCGAACCGGGCCCTGAGTGACAGTACTCACTGTGTCTCCCTCCATAGATGCTCCCCATCAAACCCATTTTTTTTTTTTTAATAGTCTGTGCCTACAGGGCACCTTCAGTTTATTAATTAATTTATTTATTTTTGCTGTGTTGGGTCTTCGTTTCTGTGCAAGGGCTTTCTCTAGTTGTGGCAAGCGGGGGCCACTCTTCATCGCAGTGCACGGGCCTCTCACTATCGCGGCCTTTCTTGTTGCGGAGCACAGGCTCCAGACGTGCAGGCTCAGTAGTTGTGGCTCACGGGCCTAGTTGCTCCGCGGTATGTGGGATCTTCCCAGACCAGGGCTCCAACCCGTGTCCCCTGCATTAGCAGGCAGACTCTCAACCATTGCGCCACCAGGGAAGCCCTCAAACCCATTTTATAGAGAGAGAACTCAAGTTTAGAGTTCTAAATTATGTCATCCAGCTAGTAAAGGTTAGGGTCAGGATCCAAACCCAAGAGTGCCTAACTCCAAAGTTGATGTCCTGAGGAACAGCAGATGCACTCCCGGCTGTAAGCATGGATTGTTTTATTGAGTTAACTAACACAGCAGCCACAAAGGACAAATCTGTGTGCTAGCATCCAACAGACTGTAGACTCCTTGGGGTAACTGCGCAAGGAGAGCTTGACACTGAAGGTGCTTAATTCTTTGGGGAGTCCAGCTGCACAGCCCCAGCTCAGCAGAGGACCAGGGAACAAAGGGCTCCATCCTGGGGTGGGGGGGAAGTGGCTGAGGGGAACATGTGTTCTCTAGAAGTAAACTGAGTGGCCTTGAGAGATGAGTTAACCCTTTCAAGACTCCAGGCTAATATTTGGTTTAATTATCTCTTCCAAGGTACTGAAGACACTCTGTCTCACAGAGCAAATTTATCTTTCAAATGGAGCCACTGTCCAACCTACTTAGGTATCAATTCTCTTGTCTTTTCTTTAAAAGGCCAGTTGCAGGCAACATCACTACTTTTCTGCTTAAAAGAAAGTGGGGAGAAGTCCTTAAAACCTCCCAAGATGGCTTTTAATTAAAAAATACTAATCCTTATTTTTCCTATTTCTCCAACCTTCTGTGCTGCTGGGGGTTGTGGATGTGGAGATGAGATATTTTGCAAATAATAGTAGACCTTTCCTTCGCATTTCAGAGCCGTTCAATTATAAACACCGCCACCTGCAAAGCTGGAAATCAATTCAACTGCAATCTTCTTTAAAGCGTTTTCAATGCAGCTGCTAACCTGTCTAGATGTTTAACTTTCAGGTTTCAAAACCTGTCAGTTAAAACTTGCTTACTGTTACTCCTTTTCTCTGAAGCTACAAGCCTGAAGAGAAATTATATAGCAAATTGGAAACAAGGAACTAAGACTTGATAGGAACACAAAAGGCCCGTGAATGGGCTGTGGTACAAGAAACTACAATCCCTGCTCTGGAAATGAATGAAGATTAGAGGGCTCGTCTACCCGCAGCGTCTAATGAGGTTGCGCCTTCTCGGTTCTGAAGGCAGCAACTGATCCCTTCACAAGAACACTCGGGCTATTCCAGGAAAAAGACATTAGTCAAACCTGTTGTTGGCTGAGTTTACCAGTCAATTCTGTTGAATTGTGGCATGGGTAGCATGGGGTGGATGCAGCTCATTAAAAACTCCATTCGGGAAAACCCGAAGGCAACAGGATAGTCATTACTGAGCTAATTCTACTGGCCCGAAAGAGTTAATTCAACTCCTAGAGGGAAGCAATGTACTTTCTATTCCCCAGGATGAGCCAGCCTCTCACCCAGCTTAGCACAATGAGACTGTTTTTCCTCAGCCCTCCCCTCTACTCCGGGCTGAAGGCCCCCTGACAGTTGACAAGCCCAAGATGGGGCTCACCAGGAGGGTCTCCTCTCATTCCCCAGTATAGGCCCCTCTAGGCCTAAGGGCCGGCCGGGTAATGCTGAATAAATCCATGCACGCAAGGAACAAGCACGAGGACAAATCCCTTGACTCTGTGTCTGGATTCTAAACACCTACCCAGATTCTAACAGTGTAGCCAGATCAATCTATCAGCAGGAGTCGCTAAGAGATGCCTGATTTACATGCACCCTTTGCAGTGTGTCACTGGGCACAGAGTGCCCTGTAAGCAGTGGTGCACAGGCTCCAGTCCTGGCCCGACGGAGAACAGACGCCATCACCCGCCTGGACCACAAATGTCCTCACTGAGAAAGAGGCACAGAGGGCCAGAAGTGTTAAATGATCCACACGTTCCCTTCTAGATACTACTTTTAAAAAACCAATTTATTATAAAAAATGTCAAACATAGATTAAAATAGACATAATGGTCCCCTATGTACCTATCACCCAGCTGCAACAATTAATAACTTACAGCTAATTTTATTTCCGCTGTACCCCCAGCAAGTCCCCCACCAGGTTGTGTTGGAACAAATCCCAGACTGCCTATCACTTCATCCACAAGTATTTCAGTGTGTATCTCTAAAAGATAAGGACTCTTTTTTTTTTTTTAACAAAACACAAAACAATTACTGCCTCTAAAAAAAAGAAAACCCCTTTTGACACGTGCTACAACATAGATGAACCTTGAGGACGCTGTGCCAAATGAAACAAGCCAGTCACAAAAGGACAAATTCTGAGTAATTCACTTACATGAGGTTCTTAGAGTAGTAAATTCGTAGACAAAAGTGGAATGGTGGTGGCCAGGGGTTGAGGGGAGGTGGGAATGGGGTGCAGTTGCAATTCTGCAAGAGGAAAAGAGCTCTGTGGATGGATGGAGGCGAAGGTAGCACAGCAATGTGAATGTACTCAACACCACTGAACTGGATAATGAACTGAAAAATAGTAAATTTTATATTGTTTATATATTTCACCACCATTTTTTTTCAAATAGTAAATTAAAAATAAAGCCCTTCACATCATAAGCTATCCATTAAGCATTTAATTATCTCATAAATGTCATGTTTGTTCAGTTTGTTTGCTTGGATCAGAATCCACACAAGGTTCACAGATTGTGCTTGTTTGTCAGTTCTTATCTGTTGTCCCTCCAACTGTTTTTTTTCTTTTTTTCCCACTGCAATTTACGTATTGAAGGAACTTTTCCTAGAAAGTTTCCCACAATGCAGATTTTTCAGTTTGCATCCCTGTGATGTCCTCTGTTCTGTTTTCTTGAAAACTGGAAGTTGGATCAAGAGAGCAGATCAGAGAGTGGCATGGACATAGATACACTACCCAATGTAAAATAGATAGCTAGTGGGAAGCAGCCTCATAGCACAGGGAGATCAGCTTGGTGCTTTGTGACCACCTAGAGGGGTGGGCTATGGAGGGTGGGAGGGAGGGAGATGCAAGAGGGAAGAGATATGGGGATATATGTATATGTATAACTGATTCACTTTGTTATAAAGCAGAAACTAACACACCATTGTAAACCAATTATACTCCAATAAAGATGTTAAAAAAAAAGGAGCAGATCAGATGCAAATTTGATGTTTCAGGCAAGATCACTGCATAGATTCGACTATATTATCAAAATATGAGTGCGCAAAGATTAATCAACACACTGTCGTAACCAATTTAGTATGAGCTCTCCACTGCCAATGGCCTTGGGATGGGGACAGAAGGAATGAGAGGAAATACCAAAAAGATGTTTTAACAGAATCCTTGCCATCAGGGAATCTGCAATCTTGTTAAGGAGGCAAAACTGATAGAAGTGAAACAATTAAATAATAGTTAAGACTATGCTGTGACTGTAAAAGCCATCTCATTCCAAGGGTGAGACCATCTAAAAAAGGTTTTAGGTCAAAGTTCCTGAAATGGGTCTTGAAGGACGGATAGATTTTGGAAAGAAGAAGGCATTTGGGGAAGTAAAACTATACAAAGAAAAGCACAGGGACTTCCCTAGTGGCGCAGTGGTTAAGAATCCGCCTGCCAATGCAGGCGACACGGGTTTGAGCCTTGGTCCAGGAAGATCCCACATGCTGCAGAGCAACTAAGCCCATGCGCCACAACTACTGAGCCTGCGCTCTAGAGCCCGCGAGCCACAACTACTGAATCCCACGTACCTAGAGCCCATGCTCCACCACAAGAGAAGCTGCCGCAACAAGAAGCCCACGCACCGCAATGAAGAGTAGGCCCCGCTCGCTGCAGCTAGAGAAAGCCCGTGCGCAGCAATGGAGACCCAATGCAGCCAAAAATAAATAAATAAAATTTAAAAATAATAATACAAACTATTAAAAAAAAAAACAGGAAAGCACAGAAGTTGCTACTGGGGATGGGTACAGAGGATGATTCATACAGGTTGGGAACGATAGCACAAAGACAGGAACACTCAGCAGATTATATGAATTGGAAGATCTCTAGAGACTAAGGCAAATCGGAGGTTACTTCTGTTTTGAGGTGCATACTTTGTCAAGATTCTAAAGGTCTGCAAGTGTCATGGGTGTTTTGAGAAGCTGATTTCCAGTATCTTTTAGTAGAAGAATTGAGGTTTTTTTCCCTCATGGAAATCTTTTCCAACTGAGTTGACCCTTTCTAGAGATGAAACACATGAAAAAGAGTTCCATGGGGCTTCCCTGGTGGCGCAGTGGTTGAGAGTCCGCCTGCCGATGCAGGGGACACAGGTTCGTGCCCCAGTCCAGGAAGATCCCACATATGCCGCGGCTGGGCCCGTGAGCCATGGCCGCTGAGCCTGCACATCCGGAGCCTGTGCTCCGCAAAAGGAGAGGCCACAACAGTGAGAGGCCCGCGTACCACAAAAAAAAAAAAAAAAAAGAGTTCCATGAAAAAAACAGTTAA
>NW_020172280.1:3494665-3543061 GCF_003031525.2 Neophocaena asiaeorientalis asiaeorientalis
AAAAAAAAAAAAAAAAAGAGTTCCATGAAAAATACAGTTAGAATTAGATAAGATGTTTAGGATTAGCCTTAAATACTCTGGAGGGGAGGGGAGAGGTGAGACGTAGAGGGCTATATATGCAAAAAGAGTGACAAAGCGTTGACAGTTGTTGGAGCTGAGTCATGGGTACATAGGGCTCATAATGCTATCCTCCCTACTTTTCTGTACGTTTGAATCTTCCCGTAATAAAAAGTTACTTGTGAACCTATTACTGTTGAGGTCAAGGGTCATTCCCACATCCCACGTTTCCCATGTTATAGAAAAAGATTCGGTGGACCAGAAGATGTGGCGCTTGTCTCTTCCGTGACTAAGCTGTTTAACTGAGCCAATTACCTCACCTCTGTGGACCTCAATCCCTTTCTCTGTAAAATGAGAGGACAGGGAACAAGAACTAACATTTATTAAATGCTTACTATGTGCAGGAATTGGGCAGTGCACTTGATGTAGATGATCTCAGTTTTGGGGAGGGTGGATGCAATGTTGTCCTTAGTCTCCAAGGTTTCTTTCTGGTTCTAGGGTTCCACGAATTATCCGTTTCACCTTCATTTAGTTTTTTGATGAACCGATATGCCAGATATCTTGCTATAGTCTTCGGGGACACAGATTAAAGAGACAGCTCCTGTCTTCAAGGGTTTTATGATCTAAAAAGACAGACTAGTAAGACAGGTTATAATCCAATTGGTAAATGTTATAATAACTGCTGTTTACTGAACAATAACTACATGGGTAAGATGGTAAAGATTTTACATTATTGATATCTTACATCCCTACAATATAGAAAAAGCATGACATGGTTTAATAATAAAAATAGTATCATGAGGGACTTCCCTGGTGGTCCAGTGGTTAAGAATCCACCTTCCAGTGCAGGGAACTTGGGTTCGATCCCTGGGAACTAAGATCCCACATACCACGGGGTAACTAAGCCCACGCGTCACAACTAAGAGTCCGCACACTGCAAATAAAGATCCTGCGTGCTGCAGCTAAGACCCAGTGCAGCCAAAAATAAATAAATAAATAGTATCGTGTGCTCTGGGGTCAAGTAGGAGGAACACCCATCCCAGACTGAGGGGGTCAGATATGTCTGTATTAAGTCTTTTTGAATTAATTTATTTTACTTGTGGTAAAACAAACACAATGTAAAAGTTACCATTTTCAGTGTTTAGTTCAGCGGCATGACATACACTCACATCATTGTGCCACCATCACCACCATCCATCTCCAGAACTTTTTCCATCTTCCCAAGCTGAAACTCAGTACCCATTAAACACTAACAGCCTGTCTGCCCTCTCCCTAGCCTGAGACAACCACCATTCTCCTTTCTGTCAGTATAATGTGACTACTCTAACCTCTTCAGGTGAACGGCATCGTATAGTTTTAATATTTGCCCTTTTGTGATTGGCTAATTTCACTTAGCATAATGTCCTCAAGACTCATCTGTGTTGTAGTATACGTCAAATTTTCCTTCTTTTTTAAGGCTGAATAACATTTCATTATACGTACAGTCGGCCCTCTGTATCCATGAATTCTGCATCTGAGGGTCCAACCAACTGTGGAGTGAAAGAAAATTCTTTTAATTTCCAGAAAGTTCCAAAAAGCAGAACTTGAATTTGCTGTACAACAGCAACTATTTATATAGCATGTACGTTGTATTAAGTATTATAAGTAATCCAGAGATGATTTAAAGTATACGGGAGGCTGTACATAGGTCATATGCAAATACTATGACACTTTAAGAAACTAGAGCATCAGAGGATTTTGGTATTGTATTGGTGGGGGTCAGGGGTGCTCCTGGAACCAACCCCCAGTGGACGCTGAGGGACAATTGTATAGACCATATTTTGTTTTATCCATTCATCCGTCAATGGGCACTTGGGTTGCTTCCACCTTTGACTATTATGCATAATGCTACCATGAACATGGGTGGATAAATACTTCTTCAAGACCCTGCTTTCAATTCTTTGGGGTATGTACTATGTTCAGTTTTGAAGAATGAGAAGGTGTTAAGGCAAAAAAAGCCAAACAAACAGAAGCATTCCAAGAAGAGCCAGTGACTGGTGGAAAGGCACAGAGAGCTGTTGTTAAGTTCAGCTGAAGATTAGAGAGAGGAGGGGGGTGGTGAGATACAGGGCCACAGCGAGAGCCAGGCACTAGACTGTAAGGGCCTTGCATAACATGGGGAACGGGCAATGGGGGTTACAAGCAGAACTGAGATCAAATCCCTCTTTTCGTTGCTATTCTTAAAGTGTCTACTTTAATGTAATTTTAAGCAAATATTCAAAAACAATGTTTTTACAGGAAAGACTTTGGGCCCTACTGGAAATGACCACTAGAAGATGTTTAGGCATTGTGGTGACCCCACTCTTCTGTTTCCCTGACAACAGGCCCCCTCACTCTACCAGTGTTCAATAAATAGTAATGGAGCGCTCAACAGACCAACTATTTATGGTCGATGGATTGATGTTATTTCATAAAATCTTTTGCTTAAAATAACATTATCTAATGCCCTGCTTTTATTTGACTGATTCTTTTCAGAATCAACTAAGCCAGAGCACAGATCCATTTATGAGATTCTACATTCAACTCTCCATCTTGCTTTTCCCTAACACAGGATGAATCCCTTGAGCTGTAATGAAAATCGTACCAGGTAAGCTTGGGGCCCCACGCAGCTAAGAATGATTTTATGACAATGCAATACGTAATCTATTCATTTCTATGAAGAGCCTTAGTCCCCTGTGAACCCAGTTACACTTCAGAGAAATAGATGGCATGCTGTGTGTGTGTGCGTGCGTGTGCGTGTGCGTGTGCGTCAGTTTAACACTCGGGTGACATTTGGGTATTTCTCACAATGCTGATAAACACTGCCACCATGAATGGACAAGCTGCTCACAAGAGGATCCGTGAGTCATGCCTGTGTGTTCTTCAGTGTGTTTAACTTTTCTGGTATGCATGTTGATGCTTTGGTATGTAGTGTGAAATAATAGTAAAAATGAAGAATCACCAGAATGATTTCTCAACAAAAGTCATTCATCTAATGAAGATTTGGTCGGCGGGGCGTAGGGGGGGTAGTGTCCTGTAAGGGGCGGGGCAGGATGTGCAGCCAAGGTCACTTCAGTTGTTGCCTTGTAACATGGTTCACAGACCCCACGGTGTTATCAAACGAGAGCTCTGGGCCAGAAATCCTGCAACATGGCTCAGTCAATGGAGGTGGGTTTTGAAGTGACCTTAGATGTCATAGAGCAATACAAAAAGTCAGCAATATGAACTGACCTTTCACCAGGTGAGGGATGGATGCCCCCAAATACGTTGATGAAGGTGCAATCATAGCAAAGGAGAGTCTGGTCCTAATCCTTTTTTCTTCGTTCGGCCGTACCACACAGCATACGGGATCTTAGTTCACCAACCAGGGATCGAACCCGTGTCCCCTGCAGTAGAAGTGCGGAGCCTTCCACTGGACCCCCAGGGAAGTCCCAGGTCCTAATCTTTTAGAGACTAGTCACTTCACACTCGAAGTCTGATGTTCAACTCTGATTACTGTGACGCTTTAAAGCAACTGTGAGGCATGTAGGCAATAAGCATTACTTTACATTATATTCTTTTAAAATGTGAATGTTCTGATAGGCACACTGTATTGCTTACAATTTAAGTTCAACTTCATATAATAGAGCTCCATTTCAACTAGTCCAAAATGGCTTAAACAAGATGGTACTTTATTTCTCCCTTTGGGAATTCCCTGGTGGTCCAGTGGTGAGGACTCCATGTTTTCACTGCCGAGGGCCAAGGTTCCATCCCTGGTTGGAGAACCAAGGTCCCGCAAGCTGCATGATGTGGCCAAAAATAAAAGATGACTATTTCTCCCTTAGATATAAGCACAACTGTAGACAGTTAGGAATGGTGGGGTGGCCCGAGTCACCACTACGCTACCCCTGGGTGTTGCCCTGCCCACATAGCCAAAGAACGCTCACTACCAAGTCCTTGTTACAAGCCACAGGGCAGAGGAAGGTGAGATGAAGGGGTATATCACCTCCCTTTAAGAATGCATCCCAGGGCTTCCCTGGTGGCGCAGTTGTTGAGAGTCCTCCTGCTGATGCCGGGGACACAGGTTCGTGCCCCGGTCCGGGAAGATCCCACATGGCGCGGAGTGGCTGGGCCTGTGAGCCATGGCCGCTGAGCCTGCGCGTCCGGAGCCTGTGCTCTGCAACAAAAGAGGCCACAACAGTGAGAGGCCCGCATACCGCAAAAAAAAAAAAAGAATGCATCCCAGAAGCGGTCAGAATTCCAGTTGCCAGAATTCATCACAATGCCACGAGAAGGTGCAAAGGTTGCTGGCAATGTCATTACCATGAGTAACACTGGGGTTCTATGATAAGGAAGAAGGATAGAGCATCTTCTGGGGGACCCCCAGCAATCTCTGCCACATCTGTTTTCTTTTTTCTAAACTGAAAAAGAAAAACTGATTCACAAAGAGGGAAAACTCCCCCAAACTTACCTGGTCAACACCCACTCATCCGTCTTGTGTCAACTTAAAAGTCACTTCCTGTGAGAAGCCTACCTGGGGTTTTCCCCTTCCTTTCCTTCACCCTCTGTGGCCCCCATCTAGAGGAGGTCTCCCTGTTACTCTCTGTCAACAGCACTCCTCTCAGTGTTTTAACATGCCAGAGTTGAAATTAATGACGCACTGATACGACTATGTATGTCATGTCTGCCTCCTGAATGGCATTCTGAGCTCTGTGAGGACAGGGGCTGAACCTGTAATGGTCACATGGCCCCCTGGTAAGCACTCAAAGCAAATTTCTCAAATCAATTCATAAATGAATGGGAAGGCAGGGGGGTGCGCTCAAAGTCACACAATTAGTGCAGAACCAAGACTGAAACTGGGTCTTTAAAACTCATTTGTTTTCTTATCATACCACACAGCTTTTCCAGTTAACAAAATGAGGGCCGGAAGGACAAAGTCACTAACCTGAACTTGTGCAGATAAGTAGTTGTAGGACAAGGCCTGGAATCCAGGATGCTTAAGGCTCAGCCCACTTCTCTTGCCACCAAAATATAATAATGCTTTTACTTCCAAACCCAAGGAGCTCCTATCTCAGAAAAAGTCACGGGGGTTCATCAAGAGATTCCCAATCATGGGCAAAACAATTTGCTTAAACTCATTTTGATTTTAAGAATAAATCAGGGCTTCCCTGGTGGCACAGTGGTTGAGAGTCCGCCTGCCGATGCAGGAGGCACAGGTTCGTGCCCCAGTCAAAGAAGATCCCACATGCCGTGGAGCGGCTGGGCCCGTGAGCCATGGCCGCTGAGCCTGCACGTCTGGAGCCTGTGCTCCGCAACGGGAGAGGCCACAACAGTGAGAGGCCCGCATACCACAAAAAAAAAAGAATAAATCAGAATATGGGACTTCCCTGGTGGCACAGTGGTTAAGAATCCCCCTGCCAATGCAGGCGACACGGGTTCAATCCCTGGTCTGGGAAGATCCCACATGCTGCGGAGCGGCTGGGCCCGGGAGCCATGGCCGCTGAGCCTGCACGTCTGGGGCCTGTGCTCCGCAACGGGAGAGGCCACAACAGTGAGAGGCCCGCGTACCACAAAAAAAAAAGAATAAATCAGAATATGGGACTTCCCTGGTGGCACAGTGGTTAAGAATCCCCCTGCCAATGCAGGCGACACGGGTTCAATCCCTGGTCTGGGAAGATCCCACATGCTGCGGAGCGGCTGGGCCCGGGAGCCATGGCCGCTGAGCCTGCACGTCTGGGGCCTGTGCTCCGCAACGGGAGAGGCCACAACAGTGAGAGGCCCGCGTACCACAAAAAAAAAAAAAAAAAAAGAAGAAGTCAGAATAATCACATGTAACATGTAAACCTTCATGGGATTCTAGACGATCAGGGGAAGAAAACACCGTATAAAAAGTAGTTGGGGAACAATGGGAGAAATGTAAGTATAGATTATATACTAGATGACAGCTATTAAGTAAATGTTAGTGCCCTTGGATGTGATAATAGTATTGTGGTTAAGTAGAAGAATATCTCCTTTCTTAGGAGATGCAGACTACAGTATTGAATGGGGTTGAGAAGTGTTATGAGGTGTACAGCCCACAGGGAAGACCCTACCTTTGAGTTCAGCTTGGAAGATAGTGTTGGTCTATGTACACGGGAGCTGCTTATCTACTTCTCCTGGGGAAGAATGGGCATCTTGACTATCACATAAGTTACTATTGATTGATGTTATTATTTTGATCAGCTGAGACTAAGGCATTTCCCCCCACAATCCTGATTGGATAAGACTTTGCATAATCCGTTAACTGACAAATGATAATACAGCTCCTTTTTATATTTATTTATTTATTTATTTTGGTTATGTTGGGTCTTCGGTGCTGTGCGTGGGTTTTCTCTAGTTGCTGCGAGCAGGGGCTACTCTTCGTTGCCATGCGCAGGCTTCTCATTGCGGTAGCTTCTCTTGTTGCGGAGCACAGGCTCTAGGCACGCGGGCTTCAGTAGTTGCAGCACGTGGGCTCAGTAGTTGTGGCTCATGGGCTTAGTTGCTCCGCAGCATGTGGGATCTTTCCGGACCAGGAATCGAACCCGTGACCCCTGCATTGGTAGGCGGATTCTTAACCACTGCACCACCAGGGAAGTCCCACAGCTGCTTTTTAAAAATTCTCTTTGCACGTCCTAGGTTGGCTCTATCAGGGAGTACATCACAAGAACATACGTTACAAAATAGTCTGTTGGTTTTAAAACATAATGGACTTCACCAGAGAAGGCCATGTACTCTTGGCATCCAGTTATACAGTGTTTTTGTTATCTCTGAGAATCATTTATGTTTAACACATGCTGTTTTAAAGACTGGCAGGAATTCCTAAACAACTGAAGCTCTAATCTACGATTGTCCTCTAGAAACAGAAATCCAAATCACAATATTCTAAGAATATAAGGTAACTAATGTGCCTCCCAAGTGTTTTTGTTCCTTCTGCCTTCTCCTCAAACTTCAATCACGAACTCTTTTATTCCAAAGTTACAAAACTATAATTTTGAAATTAAAGCATTAGTCAAGGAAAAAAAAAACTTTAGATTCTACAAAGATGGTAAGAAGACTCAAAGAAGATCTACTAACTATAATAGTCATTTAACACTAGAATAGGCAACTAAGGAAGGTTCTGTAATCTCCATCCCTAGAGAGCACTAAAAATAGAATGGACTACCACACTATTGGATGATTTGTGTTCTCAGATGTTCTAAGGCAAAGGTCTTAACCACAATTCTTGAAATACCTTCTTCCATTAATATTCTGTTAAAAAATTAAAGCAGACCACAAAAGTGAGGCCAAACTGTGTTTGTGGCATTTCTATGTATATAACTATCAGAGAATTAGCCAGATTCAAATATCGAAGTGGGTCACCCTAGGTGGTCTCCAACCCTGAGAGTGAGGTGGGAGAAGGGCAGGATTTTACTGTTGATTAATTGGGGAATAAGCATGAGGAAAAATAGCCCCCATTGTCTACTTATCTAATGTGTTTTCATCAAAGTCTTAAAGATGGGTCTAACATATTAACCTTTATTAAGGGTCCTTAATCAAGATGTGAGTATGAGGTACCTCAGATGTTCCCAGGGAAAGCAAGAGGATGCTCATAGAATTTATCTAAATAGAAATGGCCACTGCTGCTTGAGAAAAGCTTCCAGAATATGACCAATACCCATCAGACTGATCAATTTATGGCCACTCATGAAATACAAAACCATAAGTTTAGCAATATTTAAGGAGTCCTCATAATTAATATAAGGGAACATCCAGAGGAAAAAGTCATACATCATTTAGAATATTAAAAAGTGTAATACGGGAAGTTGATTAGTTTTTGTCCTCACTACAGGAAGGGCCACGTCACAAATGAGGGCAGATGTGAGGCACATTTGGAGCAACAGCCAGGAGCAAAGGAGGAAATGGAAACTACCAAGTGCTATAGATTGAATGTTTGTCCCTCCTCAAATTCATATGTTGAAACCTATTTTCCCCACTATGATGTTATTAGGAGGGTGGAGCCCTCATGAATGGGATTAGTGCCCTTATAAAAGAGGCCTCTAGGGCTTCCCTGGTGGCGCAGTGGTTGGGAGTCCCCCTGCCGATGCAGGGGACACGGGTTCGTGCCCCGGTCCGGGAAGGTCCCACATGCCGTGGAGCGGCTAGGCCCGTGAGCCATGGCCGCTGAGCCTGCGCATCCTGAGCCTGTGCTCCGCAACGGGAGAGGCCGCAACAGTGAGAGGCCCGCATACCGCAAAAAAAAAGAAAAAGAGAGACTCCAGAGAGATCCAAGCCCTTTCCACCACGTGAGAATATAACAAGTCTGAGACCCAGAAAAAGTCTTCACTCAACCATGCTGGCCCCCTGATCTTAGACTTCCAGCCTCCAGAAATGTGAGAAATAAATTTCTGTTGTATATAGCTACCCAGTCTATGGTATTTTGTTATGGCAGCACAAATGAACTAAGACACCAGGTTTGCAGCTGCATCACTCCAATCTCTGCCTCCAGTCACATGACCATCTTCCTTCTGTGTGTCTGTGTCTTCACATAGTTTTCTCCTCCCTGTGGGTCTGTCTCTGTGTCTCCCCTCTTCTTATATAGACACCAGACATACTGGAATTAGGACCCACCCTAATCCACTCTGACCACATCTTAATATACATCTTAATTACATCTACAAAGACCCTATTTCCAAATAAGGTCATATTCACAGGCACCAGGGATTAGGACTTCAACATGTCTTTTTTGGGGGGGTGGGGAGACACAATACAACCTACAACAACACTAAAGAGTCAGTCGTTCCATTGGTTAGTACAATATTTATTTGGCTGCTTTGGGTCTTTTTTTTTTTTTTTTTTGGGGTAGCTGCACGCAGGCTTTCTCTAGTTGTGGCAAGCAGGGACTACTCTTCACTCTTTGTTGCAGTGTGCGGGCTTCTCACTGGGGTGGCTTCTCTTGGTTTGGAGCATGGGCTCTAGGCGTGTGGGCTTCAGTAGTTGTAGCACGCGGGCTCAGTAGTTGTGGTTTGCGGGCTCTAGAGAGTAAGCTCAGTAGTTGTGGCACACGGGCTTAGTTGCTCTGCGGCATGTGGGATCTTCCCGGACCAGGGCTCGAACCTGTGTCCCCTGCACTGGTAGGCAGATTCTTAACCACTGCACCACCAGGGAAGTCCTAGTACCATATTTACTGAGCAGCTACATAACTGGGTTAAACAAAGAAATCTAGGCCAAAGATGATTTTTTGCCCTCAAGGATTTAGAAAAGAGCAGTTACTATAAAAACAACTTGAAAGACCATTAAATGCTAAAAATATTACATCATTGCTGTTTATAAGGTTAAAAAATGGAAAAAGCCTAATTATCCAATTAAAAGGTTGTGTAAAAGTAGGATGACCAACTCAATCCTGGTTTGCCCTGGACTCCCCAATTAAAGTTCTGTGCCCCGAGAGCCCTCTCCAGACCAAGGCAAATGGAGGTGGTTTGTCACCCTATAGCAATATAGTAAAATACTATGCAATTTTCATTTTTAAAAAATGCTAGTAAGGATTTTTAAATGATGTTAGAAATGTTTTTAATGTAATATCAAGCCACGGGAAAAAAAGCAGAATTCAAAATGCTCTAAAGCAGTAAAATCATAAGCAAGTAAATTATTTTAAAATTTTCTATTAAAAAAAGAAAAACTGGTACAAAATATGCCAAAACGTTAACTGCAGTTGCCTCGTATAGTGGCATAATGAGAGGGTTTTTTTTTGTGCTTCTTTACACTATAGTGTACTTTTCAAATTTTCTATTGATGAATATGTATTGCTAAATCAGGAAAAAAAATAAGGGAAAACTAAGTAATAAATTTCTGGATGGAAATTAACCTCCTAAATTCCTACTACTTTTACTCTCATAGAATAATTTAAAACAGCTCTTAATAAGTATTTACTTCGTGCTGAACACTGCTACTCATTTAATCATTATTCTTTAGAATAAAACTACAGTGTAGGTTCTGCTGTTATCACCACCTCTCAGATGAAGACACTGGGGCTCGGAGAGGCGAAAAAATTTACTAGCTGGAAATCGAAAGACTGAATCCCCTAATCCGGACCACTGCTCTCTCCTCTGAGAGAACTTACTCTGTGACCAATATCTGTAGCAGAATGTTTAGAACACCCCACTATTCCCCCGAAGTGTTCATGTGATGAGTTTCCCTTGAGCTGCTGAAATACAAAATTGAAAAACAAGTTTGAGATGAAGTGGTGTAAGTACACAGAAAATGAAGAGGTGAAGGGACAATTATTAAAAGAAAAAGCAAACTTTGTGCAGGGAATGAAAATTTATCACATTATACCACATGGCTCAGTTATGATGAACATTTATATGGTAATAATACTGTACATACTTAGTACTGATCCACACTAAACTCTATTGGGAGAATGGGGCCAAGAAGTATGTGTGAATCCTTGACTGGGCTGTGAGAGAGAGTTATGGCCTCATCCATAACTGGGAAATCAACTGATAATTCCTAAAACTGAAAACTCAAAAACTAAACATACAACTTATTAAAAATTATGAAGATTAATACTGAAATAATTGACTAAAAGTGTTGGAAGTATCTGGGGAGCAGGAGACAGGTAGGGTTGATCAGGGGTTGCTGTTTTTAGTAACAAGCCTTGTAGAACTATTTCACTCTTAAAATTATGTGCATGGATAATTTTAATAAAAATAAAAGCAGAAGAAAAATTAAAATAATAACAATAAACATTCATGTGTATATCTTTGCACTTGTGAGAAATAATTTACAAAAACTGAGATTGGGGGGTCGATGAAAATGCATAGTTTAAATTTTGGTGCATATTACACAACTGGGACCCAGAAAGGTTAGATAAATTTCAACTACAATCAATAAACACATGATAACATTCATTTCTCTACTTTTTTGTTGGCCGCACTGGGTCTTCGTTGCTGCGCGCATGCTTTCTCCAGTTATGGCAAGCAGGGGCTACTCTTCATTGCAGTGCGTGGGCTTCTCATTGCAGTGGCTTCTCTTGTTGAGAAGCACGGGCTCTAGGCACGCAGGCTTCAGTAGTTGCAGCATGTGGGCTCAGTAGTTGCAGCACGCAGGTCCCAGAGTGGGCAAGCTTCAGCAGTTGTGGCACATGGGCTTAGTTGCTCCGCGGCACGTGGGATCTTCCTGGACAAGGGATCAAACCCGTGTCCCCTGCATTGGCAGGAGGATTCTTAACCATTGGACCACCAGGGAAGTCCCATTTCTCTACTTCTTTTCAGTCTTTTGTCAATTTTTCATTTCTAACAGTATGATAGAAATAATGACGCTTCATTTGTATTCTTAGATTATTAAAGTTATTTCTCTCAGTAATAAGTATATAAATGTGATTATCATTGGTTATGTCTTTTGTGAAATTGCCTGCTTATACCCCTTGCCAATTTTTTCTTTTCTGCCTTTTTCGGTGTTGGGGGGGAGCTGCACAGTGCGACATATAGGATCTCAGTTCCCCAACCAGGGATCAAATCTGTGCCCCCTGCAGTGGAAGCACAGAGTCTTAACCACTGGACTGCTTTTTCTTGTTAATAGGTAAAGAGTTCATTGTGTATTACTGATATTAACCTTATGTTTGTCACATATTTTGCCAAAAGTTTTCCAAATTTGCTTCAACATTTTGTGGCATATTTAGAAAATATTTCTCCATCCCCAAATTATTTTTTAATCATCCGTATTTTATAGTACTTCATATTTCATTTTTAAGGTTTTCTTTTTCACCCATTTGAATTAATGCTGATGATAAAAAGTGAGATAGTGATAAATCATTCAGTTTTAATTAATTTCTGAGTGTTTTAAATGGGGGGGGCTCTTGCTTCCCTAGATATATAGCAAAAGCAAACACTGTAATTTCTAGATTCCAATTTATTGTGTTTTCTCCATTTTTAGTGGGAATTAGAAACATCTTACCTTTATTTTCAGTTTTGATTGCATTTGAATAGCAATCAGTTATCTTAAAATATGAATAAAAATTTAATGACTTAAACTAAGGCTTTCAGTAATATTTTGGCATTCAGACTGTGTGCTCATTTTATGTGTTCTTGCTGCCAAAGCTATTGAAGTCTCAGAATTGTAAGCATTTTCTAGAAATTGATAGCATGATGAGGTTTGGAGAAGAAGGAATTTTAGGTGCTTTCTAGCTTCTGTTAGTTATTGATAGAATAGAAAGAGAAAAAAAGGTAAGACGTAATAAGATTTCTTTACTCTAAACCACACCTTTCTAAGAAATATTAGAAGAAACAGTTTCCTCAAAATAATGATAAAATATGGTGGAAACCTCTTATTAGTTTCTGATGTTCCCCATCTGGGTGTGTGCTCCATAGAACTAAATCGTGTCGTAAATAAATTAGAAATGCCTGGTAACATGAGGACAACTCACTTCACAGACACATACATGCATGAAATAAACTTAACAAGGTGGTCTGTAGACTTAAGAAGGAAATTGTGTTTTCTTAAATAAAAGACAACTTAGTAAATGAAAAACAAGGAAAATGTCCACTCACAAATTTTAGCAATCTTAACTGATTTGGGGAGAAAAATATATGAAACTTGTTAAAAGAGTAAATCCTAAGAGTTCTCATCACAAGGAAAAGAGATTTTTTTCTTTTATTTTGTATGTGATGATAGATGTTCACGAAATCTGTTGTGATAATCATTTCATGATGTATGTAAGCCAAATTTTTATGCCATCCACCTTAAATTTATACAGCGCTGTATGTCAATTACACCTCAATAAAACTGGAAGAAGAAACATTTTTAAAACTGAATGTGACAGAGTAGATAAAGCACAGTTACTATCCTGATTATTCCATTAACCTGTAAGAACAATTCAGCTTAATTTAAAAACGTTAGTAGAGTATCTATTATGTAATAGACACTGTGCTAGGTTGAGGGTCACAAAAATGAACATGGCATGGCATGACCCTGACCTAATGGTACTTACGGTTTGGGAGATTCCATTGGTTTCAATATTCAGAGCAATTGTTCTACAGTTAGATGCACAACATTCTCTGCAGGTGGAGTGGTGGGGTTTGGAGAGGGCTGTTGGGTGGAGCTGGTGCCTGATTAAGAGTTAGTCGGGGAGGGCAGTGGGGCTTCCCTGGTGGTGCAGTGGTTAAGAATCCGCCCATCTGAACTTCCCTGGTGGTGCAGTGCTTTAGAACCCACCCGCCAATGCAGGGGACACGGGTTTGAGCCCTGGTCCGGGAAGATCCCACATGCCACGGAGCAACTAAGTCCGTGCACCACAACTACTGAGCCTGCGCTCTAGAGCCCACGAGCCACAACTGCTGAGCCCGTGTGCAGCAACTACTGAAGCCCACGTGCCTAGAGCCCATGCTCCGCAACAAGAGAAGCCACCACAATGAGAAGCCCGTGCAGTGCTACGAAGAGTAGCCCCTGCTCACTGCAGCTAGAGAAAGCCCATGCGCAGCAATGAAGACCCGATGCAGCCAAAAATAAATAAATAAAAATTTTTTAAATTATTTTTTTTAAAAAAGAGGGGAAACCTGCACGGGCAAAGCCACCAAGACATAAAATATGACATTCACAGAGGGATTTATAAGAACTTTGCTATTACGAGAGCAACAAAAGAGAGAAGTGAACAGGTTGGAAATCAGTCTGGAAAGTAGACAGAACCTGAAGAACCTGTACGCCATGTTTAGAACTTATTTTCTGTGTACTGAGGAGGAGCCATAAAGGGCATGAGGCAAGGGGCAAAGAAGGAGCAAGTTTCTGGATGTCCCTGGGCCCCAGGTCTCCCTCCTCTAGAATAAGTATGTAGGAATTGTTTTTCAAGTCCTTTCATACTTAGACCTCTGCAGTTCTACAGCGAGAAACATAATTGACATGATTTATCAATTGATTTATTTTGAAGGGGATCAGAATATGTCACCCCAAATATGCCACTTTGGCATAAGGGTTGTTTTGAGCTGAAAGCAATTAATCAGTGGCAAACACAGAAAGCGCTCTTTCCCCTCCCCCATCTGCCTAAAAGCAGGTCATAAATTTCCCTTTGTGAAGGTGTTCACTCTCCACTTTCCTGTAGGTGGAGGAGGAAAACAACCATTGTCACTAGAGACAGAAAATCAGCACTGAATTGGGTCTGTGTAAACAAACCTTATTAAAATAACCCTTACCTTCTCTTAGTCTCCCCCACATATCTACCTTCCCACAATTTATCAGCCCTCAGCACCCAAATCTTTTTCCTTTGTCTTATCACTTCTCCATAGATTCATCACCCTTTGTTAAGAGGGTATAGAAACCCCATATTCTAACCACCCCAAGTGATTCTAAGCACATTTAACCTCTCTAAATTTCAGCCTGCTTATCTGTAACACATGGTTAAAATGCAGTTCACAGAACTGTTGAAGGATGAAGTGAGATGATGTCTACAAGCCCTGACCTGATCATGACTCACTTGGTTCAAATATTAGAAACCCAGTTAAAACTAATTTCTTTTTTTAAAATTTTGGCTGCACAGCACAGCTTGTGGGATCTCAGTTGCCAGACCAGGGAGTGAACCTGAGCCATGGCAATGAAAGTGCCGAATCCTAACCACAAGACCACCAGGAAACTCCCAAAGCTGTTTTTTTTTTGTAAATAAATGTATTTATTTTATTTATTTTTATTTTTGGCTGCATTGGGTTTTCATTGCTATGTGCGGGCTTTCTCTAGTTGTGACGAGCAGGGGCTACTCTTCGTTGTGGTGCATGGGCTCCCCATTGCGGTGGCTTCTCTTGTTTCGGATCAGGGGCTCTAGGTGTGCAGGCTCAGTAGTTGTGGCATTCAGGCTCAGTAGTTGTGGCACTCAGGCTCAGTAGTTGTGGCTCGCAGGCTCTAGAGCACAGGCTCAGTAGTTGTGGCACATGGACTTAGTTGCTCTGCAGCATGTGGGATCTTCCTAGACCAGGGCTCGAATCCATGTCCCCTGCATTGGCAGGTGGATTCTTAACCACTGTGCCACCAAGGAAGCCCCTATTTTTTTTATTTTTTGGCCATGCCCGCCACGTGGCCTGCGGCATCTTACTTCCCCGACCAGGTATTGATTCCATGCCCCCTGCAGTGGAAGTGCAGAATCTTAACCACTGGATAGCCAGGGAAGTCCCCCAAAGCTAATTGTTTTAAATGGGATTGATTAGCTCCCTGAGAACTCCATGGATATGACTGGCTTGAGAAGATACAGGTGTTTACATGTGAACAACATTTCTTACCCTTTGTCTGCTCTCTTTTCGTTTCTTGGCTAGTCTTTTTCTGTGTAGTGGTTTCATTCTCTTTCTACAGTAGGCTTCTTCCATCCTGAGAAAATGTCCACCACCACTGCCAGGATTTCACAGCCCAGCCCAGCAGTTCAAGTTGAAGAAGAAAGCTCCCTTCTCCCAGAGTCCGTATATCATTCCCAGGGAAGGACTCTGATAGGACCCGCTTGGGTCATGTTCCACCTCCATTGCCAGAGTGATTGGCAGCCTGCTGGCCTGAGTGTCTCCTCAGTAGGTGGTGGGGATAGGATGAAAGCAGTCATCTGTGGAAGGAGAGTTTTAAAGCATGTAGTTGGTTTTATGTACAGGGAAATTGTATATAGAAAAAAAGTCTATGGACATATACCAAACTACTTTATTTCCACTGGAATTATGGTATGTTTGTTTGCTTCTTTACACCTTTTGGTATATTTCCAAACATTCCACAAGGAACTGTATTAATCTGACAATGAGGGATTAAAATTACAGAAACTAACGAGAGGAAGAAAAGATGTTGCTGAGGAAGAGAAGTAGATATATAACCCCTCCCCCCAAATGTGCCCCTGTGGCATGTAGATTATTTTCAGCTGAAGGCAATCAAGACCCAGCCGACTCAATAAAAACTTTTACCTTTCCCTTACTGCCTAAAAGAATTTAGATAGGGGGCCTGGCCCAGAAAAAGAGCTATTACTGGAGATAATTCTTTATCTGAAAGACTTACTTGTACAACAGGGCAAACAGCTGATTACCGTCTTATCTTCCTGTGAATTACCCTTCTCCCCCACCTTTATTTTTTAATAAATTTATTTATTTTATTTATTTATTTTTAGCTTCATTGGGTCTTCATTGCTGCGTGCAGGCGAGTGGGGGCTACTCTTCGTTGCAGTGTGCGGGCTTCTCATTGCGGTGGCTTCTCTTGTTGCGGAGCACGGGCTCTAGGTGCACAGGCTTCAGTAGTTGCAGCACGTGGGCTCAGAAGTTGGGGCTCACAGGCTCTAGAGCATAGACTCAGTAGTTGTGGCGCATGGGCTTATTTGCTCCGTGGCATGTGGGATCTTCCCGGACCAGGGCTCGAACCTGTGTCCCCTGCATTGGCAAGCAGATTCTTAGTCACTGCGCCACCAGTGAAGTCCCCCCTCCTCCCCTTTGAAGCCTCAAGTCCGTCTCCCATTCCTGAGCTCAGGATGGCATAGAAGCCTCAATTGGCTGACTAACTCTGTATCCCATATTTTTATGGGACTCCCATACATACAGTATTAAAGTTTCTCCCCTGTTAATGTCTTATGTCAATTTAATTCTTAGACCAGCCAAATGACCTAGAAGGATAGAAGGAAGACTTTTTCACCCCGATGCTGATGAAACCAGGAAATGTAGTTTTCATCAGGGAGTCTAGAATACATCTCAAACCACGTGAAACATAAGAAAGTATATGGGTCACTTCCAATCTATAGTGTGATTAATTGTAATACATCTGAGACAGAGTTGTCCTGATACAATGGAAGTGGGGAGAGGGGGAAGCCCGGGGAAAGGGGGAAGGTGGTTTTGTGAAGTTCCCACTGGAAAGGGACTTCTGTGGCGGTCCAGTGGTTAAGACTCTTTGCTTCCACTGCAGAGGGTGTGGCTTCGATCCGTAGTCAGGGGACTGGGACCCTGCATGCTGCACGGTGCAGCCAAAAAGAAAAAGAAAAAAAAGTTTCGCAGTGGAAGAAATGCCAGGAACGCCCTTGTTGCTCAAGTCCGCCTGCTGTTCCAGGGAGAGTCTCAGTTCCAAGGGGCTGGATATTATGAGATCTGCACAGAAAGGTCCCCAGAGGGAAGAAGGAGGTAGGGGCTGTGCCCTCCAGAGGCCCATGTGCTCCTTCTCCCCTCTGCTCTCATTCCCTGCCTCCCAGCACTCTCCAGAAGCCAGCCTTGCCCCTCGCTGCACCTGCTGATTCGGGAGATGGGCAAGCCTGGCTTTCCAGCCAGGATAAATTCCTCCTGAAATCTACAGACTGGTGTAGGGGAAGAAAAATGATTTTCCTTCTACCCTCCTAGGTTCAGGAGTTGAGATCCCCCTGTAATAAAAGACAAATTAACAAGAGACAAACATAACTTCAGCACCATGTATCCCAGGCTTCCCTGGTGGCGCAGTGGTTAAGAATCCACCTGCCCACATATATACAATGGAACCATAAAAAGAAACGAAATTGACTTATTTGTCATGAGGTGAATGGACCTAGAGTCTGTCATACAGAGTGAAGTAAGTCAGTAAGTCAGAAAGAGAAAAACAAATACCGTATGCTAACACATATATATGAATCTAAAAAAAAAAAAGGTTCTGATGAACCTAGGGGCAGGACAGGAATAAAGACACAGATGTAAAGAATGACTTGAGGACACTGGCAGGAGGAAGGGTAAGCTGGGACGAAGTGAGAGAGTAGCATTGACATATATACACTACCAAATGTAAAATAGGTAGCTAGTAGGAAGCAGCTGCATAGCACAGGAAGATCAGCTCTGTGTTTTGTGACCACCTAGAGGGGTGGGATAGGGAGGGTGGGAGGGAGACGCAAGACGGAGGGGATATGGGGATATATGTATACATATAGCTGATTCACTTTGTTATACAGCAGAAACTAACACAACATTGTAAAGCGATTATACTCCAATAAAGATGTTAAAAAAAAAAAGAATCCACCTGTCAGTGCAGGGAACACGGGCTCAAGCCCTGGTCCGGGAAGATGCCACAGAGCAACTAAGCCCATGCGCCACAACTATTGAGCCTGAGCTCTAGAGCTGACGAGCCACAACTGCTGAGCCTGTGTGCCTAGAGCCCGTGCTCCGCAGCAAGAGAAGCCACCGCAATGAGAAGCCCACACACTGCAACGAAGAGCAGCCCCCGCTCTCCGCAACGAGAGAAAAGCCCATGCACAGCAACGAAGACCCAAAGCAACCCCCAAAAATAAAATAACACATATCCCTCCTGTATACATGGGAGATACCCAGGAAAACCAAACAACTGCATGAAATGGCCCAAGCCACCACCTTAAATACCATCTCCAGCTAAAGACAAAAGAAAGGTGGGTGGGGAGGCCAGTTATGGGAGGTTACCAGGAAGAGTACAGGAAGGTTGTTATGCAGATTTAAATCTGGCACCGTCTCCAGTGATGAGAGTGTTTTGGTGATTGAGGGTCCTCTTTCTCTTCCGGGTACAGAGAGGGAGATACACTGCAAATGGAGATTTCCCTTATAAATATAAATACAAAATTCTACTGTTTTTAGAGCTTCTCCTGTGTCTGTTTTTCCTCAAAAATGATCAGCTCAAAATAATCCTCGTGCCAAGGAAGGGTATTTTGGGGTGGCATATTCTGCTCCCCATTCAGTGCCATTATTACTTTTTTATGTATTCAGGAAACTAAAAGGGGGCCAACGTGCCTCCAGTGTGGAACAAGAAGGGAGAACAGAATGAGATGAGAGAGGAGAGGTGAGCAGCGATTTGTTGGCACAGTGAGGATTATTCCAGGTAAACGGGAAACTTAGTGTAGGGACCCTTAGCTTGTGTTTCCTGAGAAACAGAGCCTGAAACGAAAACTTCTGTGCAAGTTGAAATGATTCTGGGAAAGAGGCAAGAGCGAGAGATTAAGACAAAGGAGGAGGAAAAAAACAAGCGTCAGGTTGCCGCTTCAACTGAAGCAGTAGGGCTTCATCCCTGCATCTCCCGAGAAGCATAAAGCGAGCCTCCGGATGGCCCTCCTGATGGACTAGAGGTGGGACTGTTTATCCTCTGCCTCAAGCTTCCTAGCGGCTGCAAATGTGGAGGAATCCCCAGGCAGGAAGCAAAGGTCTCCCCCACCCAGGTGTGCACAGCAGGTAGCCGCTGTCCTATGACTTGACCTGAAGCCCACTTGGGACCGCCCACCCCACAGCTGAAATCAGAAGTGACTGAGATCAGAAGTGGGAGGAGGCAACCGATACAGAGGGTTTTATGAAGAAAGGTCACAACGCCCAATCTGTGTTTTTTAAAAAGACCACTCTGCCTGCTACTTGGAGAATAGATTCGAGGACTGCCGGTGGGGAGGGGAAATGGAGCCGGTGACGGTGTGGTCAAATGCTAACTTCCCAACACAGTGTGTTGATGGGACAGAGCTGAGTTTATTGCTTTCTGCGGTGAAGCAGAACAGGATTTTGGCAGTGTCTTGGAAGGGAAAAAGCAAGGTTGAATTTTATGGAGAATTTGGCTCATTATTTAAGGTAGATCTTTCAGCGTGGAGGCTCGATTAGGATCATGATATAACGGTTTAGAAACTAGCAAGGTGAGAGAATTTTAAGGCAAGGGGTTCAAAGAATATGGGGGCATGAAATGTCTGTTGATGCTTTATAGCGAAAATTCGATGCATCTTCCAGGAGGTTCCCGTAAGAAACAATCAAATTCTTTGGCTGGGGAAGTATCTCCTGGAAAAGTAAAGTCATGCTAATGAAGACAAAGGAATAGTAAATTCATATTAACGTACACAGTTCTGGGAGAGGAAGGGCCTCTCAGTTCTGAGTCCTGGTTCTCTGTGAGGGTGCACAGCTTCCCTTCTCTGTGTCTTGTTCTAAAGGAGGAGCCCTGAGGATGGAGAGAAGTCAATGAATTCTCAACATATTTAAGAGGCAGAAAATACAGAGCTTCTTGTTGGGCCAGATTGTGAGATATGGAGAAGAAACACCACCACCTAGAAATCTCACTAAGACACTGCAATGTAGGTGCCAAGTAAGCTTGGGCTACAGGCATAAATTTGGATATCAGTAGCAGGTAATCATTACTTAAGGGCTTCCCTGGTGGCGCAGTGGTTAAGAATCCACCTGCCAATGCAGGGGACACGGGTTCGAGCCCTGGTCTGGGAAGATCCCACATGCCGCGGAGCAACTGGGCCCGTGAGCCACAAGTACTGAGCCTGCGCGTCTGGAGCCTGTGCTCCGCAACAAGAGAGGCCACGATAGTGAGAGGCCCGCGCACCGCGATGAAGAGTGGCCCCGACTTGCCACTAGAGAAAGCCCTCACACAGAAACGAAGACCCAACACAGCCAAAAATAAATAGACATTAAAAAAAAAAAGTCCCTCTTAAAAACTGCCAAGGGCTTCCCTGGTGGCGCAGTGGTTGAGAGTCCGCCTGCCGATGCAGGGGACACGGGTTCGTGCCCCGGTGCGGGAAGATCCCACATGCCGCGGAGCGGTTGGGCCCGTGAGCCATGGCCGTTGAGCCTGCGCGTCCGGAGCCTGTACTTCGCAACGGGAGAGGCCACAACAGTGAGAGGCCCGCGTACCGCAAAAAAAAAAAAAAAAAAAAAAAAAAACTGCCAAAATACACACCCTAACGAATACTGCCTTTCAAAGTGAACCTGAAAAATAAAACAATTACAGTGATTTAAAAAAAAAAAAATTATTACTTAAAACTAAGGAAGTGTAGAAAGTCCCCTAGTGAGAGCTACCTTCTCCCAGAGCTTGTATATCATTAGACAGATAAAAGAAGAGGGTCCAAGGACTAAAATCCTGGGGGTTTCTAAGATTCAGAGGCACGGTATCAATTCAGAATGTTTTTATTTGATGGCAAATAACAGAAAACTCTTGTTGAGTGTTTAGGTGAGGGTGTATTCTTGTCACATAACGTGAAATCTGGACCTTGGCAGCCCAAGGATGGTGCAGCCGATCCATAATATCTTGGGGACCCAAGTTCTTCTATCTTCCTCTTCTGCGGTTTTTGGCATGTAGGTCTCTATCCTCGAGCTTGTGACTTCATGGTCACAAGATGGCAGCTGTACCTTTGGGCACACGACCACAATCCAGGTAGGAAGCAGGAGGGACACAGGGCAAGCCCTCTCCTTTTAATCAAGAAATGAAAGCTGTCCTGGAAGCCTTTACGCAGCCAGCTTCTTCACTGATCAGAGTACATATCCTCCCAGCTCCAAGTGAGTCCAGAAAAGCGAGTCTTTTTAGCTGGGCAGTTTGCTGACCTGAACAACGCTGGGGTTGTATTTGTCAGGAAGAAGGGAGGACGGAGTATTGCATAAACAGCTGGTAATAGATAGAAAGAACCCGGGAAGGGGCCTGCATGGTGGCGAGAGAGGGGAAAGGAAAAAAAAACACTGAGAGTGTGTGATGTTCCCCAAACCAAAGGAGGACATTCTTTCAAGAAGGAGGGATCAACTGGGTCAAATATTCCTAAAGAATCTGAAAAAGATTGGGAGGGGAGAGAGTCCAGTGGATTTGGCAACACGGAGGTCACTGGGGATGATGACAAGAGCAGGTTCTGTGACAAGGTGGGCATGGAGCCCCGGGGGAAGTACGCGGAGGAAAGGATAGGATGTGAGGAAGTGTGGGCTAATTTTATTTTAGAGCTTTGGCCTTGAAAGGGGTGGTTGGGAGGCAAAAGAGGTGTAATAAGGGAAGGATGTGTTAAGATGGAAAATATTGCCATCTATCTCACTAAATTGTTGAGGATACAACAAATATCAAGTACTTTTAATATCTATTTTAAAACATTAAGTTTCAGGGCCTCCTAAGCCCATTTCTTCCCAAAGCTACACAGCATGGTGCACAGAACAAGCTTTGGAGTCAGAAAGGGTTAGGTTTGAAACCTAATCCTGCCTAGCTGTGTGATCTTAAGCCAGCTGCTTAACCTCTCTGAATCTGTTTGCTCCTAAGTAAAATGGGACCATCATGGCTCGAAAGCCATGAAAGTATAGTTGCCTGTGAAGTACCCATCACAGTGCCTGGTACCGAGTAAATCATCAATAAATGGTACTAACATTCTTCTTGCAGGCCAGATCCAGCATTGATATATCAAGGGGCTAAATGAAATTCCCACGAGACAGAGATAACAGACGCTTAATCACGTTTTATAATTTCCTTTGAGCCAAAGCACAGGAAGACAGTCAGGCCCCATATAGCCATACTCCCTTTATGTACACAACCCAACTTACTCCTTCATGTTTCCCTATTTGTAACATGGCAGAAAATCATGTACCTGCTTGTCTCTCTGAGGCTCAAAGTGTAGCCAGAGGGCTGAGCAGCAGCTGAGCATCTGCCCCCTCCTTGAAATTCAGGGTCAGCAGGAGGACAGACAGGCAAGAACATTCACAAGGGAAGAAAGTTCTTCGCAAGGCAGATGGAAGAACAAATATTAAGCAAGAAAACACATGGATGTGTGTGGATGAAAAAGTGTGTGTCGCGAGAGCTCTCATCACGTGAGCTAACGTTGTATTATTATTACTTTATTATAATTACGATGATGTTTACCTTTATTGGGCTTAGCTCTTTGTCTGAAGCTGAAGGTGGGGAAAGGGGTGGATCACAGTAGGAGATTCAGAAGAGGTTTCTAGAGTGACATGAAGGATTCTAATGTCTCTCTCCTGCACACCACTCCGAATGACTCTGGGCTCTGATAGCTCTGACAGAATTACTGAGTACTGATGAAGATGCGTGGCTTGCGGGGTTTCCAGAAGGGAACGGGGCCCACTGTGCTGCCTCACCCTCAGCCCAGCGGCCCAAAGAGTCCAAACACTGGAGTCGAACAGTCTAGGTTCAAATCCTGGTTCCACCCCTTAGCAGTCAGGTGCCCTCAGGCAAGTTTCTTTTTTGTTTGTCTTTGGTTTTGTTTTTGTTGTTTTGGCATCCCTGGATGGGTTCGAAGCACCTCAGGCAAGTTTCTAAACTTTCTGAGCCTCAGTCAGTGTCTTTAACAGTAAATGGAGGTGGTAAAACCAACATCAGTTTCATTATGAAGACTAAAGGAAATCTCATACACAGAGGGCCTGGCTCAGTGCCCAGCACGTAGCTGGTGCTCAGGCATTTCTTGCCCTCTGAGCCCTTTTTCCCCAGTGCATGTCATCTGCTCCCCTTCCAGACACATATGTGCCCCACACATATGGCCCTAGGGATGGGATGACGAGTAGCAAGGCTTCTTGTGCTCTCCGGGAAGCAGATGCTGGTACGGGGTTTCACAGGGAAAAACCTATGAAAGAAAAGGGCAGGAGCAGGACAGGGCAGGGGGAGTCTTCAGATCAGAATGAAGATGTGACAAACCCTCTCCAAGCCAAGGGAGCCATGGAGCAGAGAACACCCACTAGAGGAGTCCCTCCTGGGGCAGAAAGAGCCCAGCCCTTGGAACACCACCGGGCTCTGTCTGTGACCCTGGGCTGCCAGGAGAAGCCAGCCTCCAGCTGAGATGGGTCCCAGAGGAGACAGCTAGGGACTTTCAGCCCTGCAGCCTGTCCTTCCTTAAAGGCGCATCTCTGGTTTGTCATGCCTCTGAAAACGAAATTATTTTTAACACACGCTAGAAAATGCTTCTTAAAAAAACCTAGGAAGTCGCTTCTCAGCCTTTTGGCTAAGATCAAGTGTAAAAAACACTAGGAAAAGGACGTTGGAGGATTTCCTAGTGTTCCCAATGCTGGATCAGTGGTAGCAACTGATGGAGAAGATAGAAGGGAGGATGGAGAAGATAGAAGGGAGGAAGGAGAGGAAAGGAAGGTGCAGGAGGCAGAGAAGGGTGAGAAGAAGAGTAAACTAGGAGGGGCAGGGTGAGAAGCTGCAGTAACCAGCCTTCTGTGATTCCCCGGCTTTCGGAGGTGGACCTGAGCTGGTCTAAGGGGGAGCAACGAACCCTAAGAACTCACATCACTCTGTCTCCCAAGAGCAGACAAACTGCCACCATGTACATCCTCACCATTGCTAGGCTGGGGACGGGACTCCTTGGCAAAGAAAGCCGTCCTACTGAGAAGGAAGGAAAGAAACATGGTTGGGAGAAAGCCACACATCGTTTACCCTCTAATCTTATTTGGGCCCTCCTTAAGGAAACCATTTCACTCCTAACAACGTTTACCAAGAGCTAACTATGTCCCGTGCTGAGCACTTCATGTGCGTGATCTTAATCTTTACAACAACCATTGCTTGACGATAATGCTATTAGACCCATTTAAGAGATGAGGAAACTGAGACTTCCTAGTTATTTTAGTGGGACAAGGTTAACTAGTTTGCCCAAGACTGTGTAGTCAGGCACAGGCATGGACTCCATTTGAAGCCAGGTCCTCTGATTCCCAACAGCCTGCGCTCTTAATCTCAGAAGATCTTACCCCTGTGGCAAGTTAGTAATAAGTTAGTAATAGGTACACCTCTTACTGAGGTCCAGTGTGACACATGAACCTTCCAGAGTTCACTCAGCTGAAGTCCACACTCAGTTGAGGTTCTGTTGCAATAGATAGAGCACAGGCCTAAAAGCCCAAAGCCCTGGGTGCCAGTTCACTTCTGAGTCAAGGAATAGTGTTCTGTGCAGGTCCCAGTAAATCTTATCAACCTTGTTTTTTCTCCGTTATCTTTGAATTGAAGAGACACATGAAATGATCTCTAAGATTCCTTCCAGCTATGTAGTTATTCATTATCAAGGATGAATAACCCCCAAATAATTCCAGGCTAAGTCAGGACTAAGTATATGGCCCAAGGCACTTGGACATGTCTTGTTTTCTAAGGAGAAAACAGGGCAAATATTGCTGCAGACCATTGCATCAATGCAGGCTGTTAATGGAGAGTCAGATCAGGGTGAGTTTGTTTTCTCCGGATTATGAGTAAGACCTTTCCCCATGCAAGGGGCCGATCTGACAGTCTCCTTTGCGAGAGCCAGACCTCTCTCCCTTAGGAGAACACACTCATTTCCCCCTTTATAAAGAGAAAAGCCTCACACGCCCAAGCCTGAAATCCTTCCAGCTTAGATGTGCTTTGGGCCTACAGAGTCTTTTATTCCCTCTTTCATGAAATGAGTCATGATTAATAATAGCCAGGGGGTGAGGAATTACAGTCATGCCTTATTACTGAAGATGGCGTCTTCGTCCCAGCCGATGACGAAGCATTTCATCAACTGGAAGTGAGCCTCAGCCGCAGAATTTCACTCTCACATCCCCAGAGAAGGGCTGTTACAAGGTGTTTGGGAGAGCAGAGGAAGTACAGCCCAGTTAGTCAGCTGTGTCCGTCCATCCACCTCCTACTTAGCTCATGATCTTTCTTTCTTCCTTCCTTCGTCTCTCTCTCTCTCCCACTCCCTCCCTCCCTCCCTTTCTTTTTCATTTCTTTTCTTTCTTCCTTTCTTTGTTTTTTCTTTTAATTTATTTTAGTTTTGGCTGTGTTGGGTCTTCATTGCTGTGCGTGGGCTTTCTCTAGTTGCGGTGAGCGGGGGCTACTCTTCATTGCAGTGCACGGGCTTCTCATAGCGGTGGCTTGTCTTGTTTCGGAGCACGGGCTCTAGGCGCGCGGGCTTCAGTAGTTGTGGCACGCGGGCTTCAGTAGTTGTGGCATGCGGGCTCAGTAGTTGTGGCTCATGGGCTCTAGAGCGCAGGCCCAGTAGTTGTGGCGCATGGGCTTAGATGCTCCGCAGCATGTGGGATCTTCCTTAACCGGGGCTCAAACCCATGTCCCCTGCATTGGCAGGCAGATTCTTAACCACTGTGCCACCAGGGAAGTCCCTCTTTCTTTCTTTTTATTCTTCTTCTTCTTTTTTTTTTTTTGAAAGAGAGAAAACCCAAAAGTTAGTACTGATCTAGGAAAATGAATCAAATTTTCTCAGAACCGATGAAAATCAGAATGGATAAAATAACACTACTTTTCAACTAAGTTATTTCCCGTTCTGGGCGTTTACCCAATCGAATAATCAATAAAAGCCAGTTATAGAAAGAGAGAGGTAGGTGAAGGAGGGAGGCTGAGTGGCTGCTTCTTTTCACCTTGGCTTGACTGTCTTGATTACTTCTTAGGTGATAAACCAGTCTCAACCTTAAACACAGGGGGAGGAGGGTGGTAAGTCATCCACGGGCACAGGGATGCATGAAAATAAAATATAAGGAAGAAAAAAGGATTGAATCAGCATTACTGATATACGATCTCTCCAGCCACATCTCATCCTTCTGGTTTGAGAACTACTGTATTGGTCACCACAAGTGCAAATGAGGCTCATTCATTCAAGAGAGCCAGGTTTAGGCTGACCTCTTTACTAACTGGAAGCAGTGGATTGTTAAATCTAAAGAGCATATGCACGTTTGTTCTAGGAACAAATAGCTTTGGGATACAATGCAAGACGACCTGCAATGAAAGTAAACTATTAAGTACTTAACATTTTACCATAAAGAGTTGTCTAATGTCAAATTGTGTGGGATTTGATGTCTTATCATTTGATCCAGCTTCATTATGTTCTGTTGTTGATTTCAGCACCTCCACCCCACCTTCACCTCCAACCCCCTTTGCCCAGCCCCCCTCAGCGGGTCCTCCTGTTGCCTTTAAATGACTCAGAACCCACACACAGAAAAAAGGAAGTCTGTTTTAGATTCATGAAACTGCTCCTTCCTCTCTTTAATTACAGTGTATCCAAATGGTAAATGATTTTATTTGCATTCGAAGGAAAAATTCAAAGAATTGGGGTTGGGAAGGGGAAATTCTTCAAATCTTTCCCTAAATATTCTGGCAATAGAAACCCAAAGGAAGGGGAAGTCTCCAAGATTAGCAAAGGTGATGATAAACAAAACAAAATAAATGACAACAAAAAAACCCTCCGAAATACCTTATTCCATGATCAGCAAAAGCAGCACATTATAAAAACAGGAGACTACCCCGAATCTTCTTCCCCCTTTGCCTCTTTTGTTAGACTTTCTCCTTTTGGCCCACAGGTAGGGGCCTCTGGGGCTTCTTTCAGAAAACAATGGCTATTCTCTGATTTCTAAACTATTCCTTTCATCCTAAATGCTGCCAAAAACAAACAATGCACCTCCCTCCCTGCCCCACCCTCAAGCACTTTCTTTCAGTGCTGCTGTATTTTTAATTCTCCCTAGAACTGTTTCCAGGCTGAATGGAGTGCCCGCCGTAACACGTCTCCTGTGGCTGGGTGTCACATCTGTACTTCTTGCTTTTCCTCCACCCTTCAGGTGAAAGAGGCAAGGGGCGGCATGGGGGATGAGGCGGGCATCAAACTTGAGAAAGCCTAAGCAAAGCAGAAATCCTTTGGGTGCCCCTAGATGAGGATCAGAGCGCAGTGGAGGGAGTCTGCTTTCCCTCTCTCTGTCCAACTCGCCTCCAGAGGTGGTTTGAGTCCGAGGTTATCCAGTTAACCAAAAGAGCTCAGCGCTGGAGCCTGGAATGGAGTCTTGGATGGTTTCTTTTCATCATTTACTGGTTAAGTTTAAAAAAAAAAATTGAGGGGGGACTTCCCTGGCGGTCCAGTGGTTGAGACCCCTCGCTTCCACTGCAGCGGGTACCGGTTTGATCCCTGGTTGGGGAACTGAGATCCCAAATGCTGTGCCAAAAATAAACAAACGAACAAATAAGTACATTTTTTAATTGGCCTAGGCGCCTACAGTCTGCCAGGCGTTTATTCTAGGCCTTTGATTTATAGCAGTCCCCATGACAGACAAGGCATCTACACTTGTAGAACTTACATTCGGCTGAAGGAGACCAACAGTAATCAAATAAATGAGATATGGCTACAACACAGAACATCCACACGGAGCAATGAATGAGAATTGGGACAGAGGTCAGAGACGGTCTTGCCAAGAAAGTGGCATCTATGCTAAGATTTGTGGGAAGGTCTCAGATGGGGGAAGTCCGAACAGTCCTCCCCAGGAAAAGCAAGTGAAAATGCAGGAGCTCGGCTCACCACAGGGAGAAAGGAGATTCCAGTGACTGGAGCTGATTAGCAAGGGAGAAGGTTGTAGCAGATAAAGTTATAGTAAACATGTGCTAAAGAACAAAATTTCAGCTGGGTAAATCTTCAAGATCTTACTGGCTTGACTCAGGAAGTTTTGAATCAGGCAACATCCAGTCTAGCAGATAGAAATGAACTCTAAAGAGCTGTACAATCCGAGAGGGGTTTGTAGACCAAAATGAGCGGGAACGATGCATTTGCTGATTGGTTAAAGCGAGGAACTCTCGCCATATGGAGGGAAGGGAAGTGTTGTAGCCAGTGAGGTGACTTGTGCTGAGCAGACAAGCACTCATGGGTTGACCCAGGCCTTCCTTTTCTGGGAGAGCCAAGCGTAGAAACTTAGTGACGTTTTGGTTTGCTGTTGCTGGGCTGGCCATGAGCGACTCCATCTTGGGCCCAGTCTGGTTACTTTAACAAATGGTATGTGAACTCATTTTTACTGAGAGGAATTACATCATCTGACTTTCATATTTTTAAAAGACCACTTTGGGAGTTCCCTGGTGGTCTAGTGGTTAGGAATCAGCGCTTTCACTGCTGTGGCCTGGGTTCATTTCCTGGTCAGGCCAAAAAAAAAAAAAAAGACCACTTTGACCATCTGTTGAAGAATAGATTAACCAGAAGAAATAGATTAATAGATGAAACAAGCAGATTAAACAGATTAAACAGAAGAATGGATTAAAGAACTAGCATACCAGTAATCCAGGTAAAAGGTAGGTTAACCAGGACAATAGCAATAGGCATCATCGAAAGAAGTGGACAGATTCTGCTTCAGGGTATATTTTGGTGGTAGAGACGATAGGGCCTGATGAGATTGGCTGTTGGGGGACTGAGAGAAAAGAAGAATTGAAGATGACTCAAAGGAACTTACCTGGTGGCACAGTGGTTAAGAATCCACCCACTAATGCAGGGGACACGGATTCGATCCCTGGTCCTGGAAGATCCCACATGACGCGGAGCAACTAAGCCCGTGCGCCACAACTACTGAGCCTGCGCTCTAGAGCCCGTGAGCCACGACTGCTGAGCCCACGTGCCACAGCTACTGAGCCTGCGGGCCACAACTACTGAAGCCTGCGCGCCTAGAGCCCGTGCTCCACAGCAGGAAAGGCCACCACAACGAGAAGCCCTCGCACCACAACGAAGAGTAGCCCCCACTTGCTGCACCTAGAGAAAGCCCGTGAGCAGCAAAGAAGACCCAACACAGCCAAAAATAAATAAATAAGTACAATTTTTTTTAAAAAGACAAAAAACAAAAAAAAAGCAGCGTGTGGCACTTGTTTAGGTTTTGATTTGAATAAACCAACTGAAGAAAGAAAATCCTATAAAAGTTGAATATAGACAGCATATTAGCTGACGTTAAAGCATTATTGCTGATTTTGGTAGGTGTGAAATAGTATGATGGTTATGTTTTAGATAAAGGCGCCTTATCTATTAGATAGATATAATGAGGTATTTATGGGTAAAATGGAACAATGTCTGGGATTTATTTTTAAATTCTCCAGAAAAAATAAAAAATAAGGGGAGGGCTTCCCTGGTGGCGCAGTGGTTGAGAGTCCGCCTGCCGATGCAGGGGACACGGGTTCGTGCCCCGGTCCGGGAATATCCCACATGGGCCTGTGAGCCATGGCCGCTGGGCCTGCGCGTCCGGAGCCTGTGCTCCGCAACGGGAGAGGCCACAACAGTGAGAGGCCCGCGTACCGCAAAAAATATAAAAATTTTTAAAAATTAAAAAGGAAATCTTAATAGCTCAATACTGTAAAGAAAAATACAAATGTCAAGTACAACTTTCAGTTTCTCAGTAAACTGGACTATTGTCCCAGAGACCACATGGGGCAAAAGCAGCAGGCTGGTACGTCATCAGCAGAATGGATCCTGTCTCCCTTGTTTCTCCAATGAGCTATATAGCCCTGGAAGCCTATACAACCTCTGCTTCCAAACCTGTAACATAGAAACATACCACGACCACCTTCCTATTCATCTCGTAGAACTGTGGTGAGAATCAAATGGATATGAAACCCAGACATGAAATCCCCCCTGAAAAAGTAAAAACATTTACAAAAGCAAGGCATTTGTTTTTATTACCCAGCAGGGACAAACATTGGAGTTGTTTGGGAATTTTTAACATTGGGGTTGATGAAGAGTTAGAGACGTAGATTGTTATAAATTGACTCACTCAATTTTCAAAAGTTAAAAGTAACCTTTAATCGCTGACAATTCATCACATCAAGGATTCCTCATATCCCAGGCTCATCACCCTGAATACCGGTTACTGTCCCTTCAGAGACAGTTGAGATAGAGGGAAGAAATTTAAGATTCAGAGAAGCTGAAAGAAAGCTTTCAGAATGTAATATCTGCTGGGGATGATCGGGGTGGTATGAGGAAAGGATGACATGATCAAGTCTAAAAAGAATACTCCATAGTTTTAGTCCCGTATTCAGCTGGCCTTTCATTCATTCATTCAGCAAACGTTGAATAGCACCTACTGTGCAGATAGTGTGTGAGGAATATGGGATACACTTACAAGAAAGGCAGAAAGTCCCCACCTTCATGGTATATACGTCATTAAAAGTATAATCGTAGATTGTACAACACAGGGACTATAGCCGATATTTTATAATAACTGTAAATGGAGTACAACCTTTAAAAATTGTGAACCACGGGAGTTGTCTGGTGGCCTAGTGGTTAGGATTCCGGGCTTTCACTGCCATGGCCTGGGTTCAATCCCTGGTCAGGGAACTGTGATCCTGCAAGTTGTGAGGCGTGGCCAAAAAGAAAAAAAGAATTGTGAATCACTATGTTGTACACCCGAAACTTATATGATATTGTACATAAGGCCCCTAACCTAGTCTCATGGAATCAAAGATTTCCTGGAAGAAGTGGTGTTTCCTAGAAGAAGGAAGCTGATGGATGACTAGGTAGGATTAAGGAGGGTGAGAGAGTTGTGGTATAAGTGTGCAAAGGCCTAGAGTAGAAGACTAGGTGGAGTGGTGAGAGATGAGGTTGAAGATGGAGGGGCTGAGTCAGCACTATTTTAAGGAAAGTGTACTTTAAAAGTAGGGTATGGGCTTCCCTGGTGGCGCAGTGGTTGGGAGTCCACCTGCCGATGCAGGGGACACGGGTTCGTGCCCCGGTCCAGGAGGATCCCACATGCCGCGGAGCGGCTGGGCCCGTGAGCCATGGCTGCTGAGCCTGCGCGTCCGGAGCCTGTGCTCTGCAACAGGAGAGGCCACAACAGTGAGAGGCCCGCGTTCCGCAAAAAAAAGAGAGTAGGGTATGTTTCAGCCATCATTGCTATGGAACATCTATTACTCTGTAACAAGCCACGCCAAAACTTCGTGGCTTAAAAAACAGCAACCCTTATCTACTCATGATCCTGCGATTTGGGCTCTTCTTTGCTCCCCGGGGTGCTGGCTGGGGTGATTTGACTGGAATGGGAGAACCGAGATGGCTGGGGTTAGAATGTTCATATGGCCCCACTCATTCCTCTGGCTGCAACCTTCGGGGGCCGGCTGGTCCTCTGTTTCTCCAGCTGGTCTGTTATCATCTGGTTATCTGGCCCAAGTTTCTTTCCATGGCAGCTGACTCCCAAGCGAGGAAAAACAGAAGCTAAGCTCTTAACCCCTGGGTTTAGAAGTCCCAGAATGTCATTTTCATCACTAACAACATTCTGTTGGTAGAAGCAAGTCAGAAGGCCCAGACTCAAGAGGAGGAGAAATAGATTCCAGTTTTCATTGGAAGAGCGTGCATATGGGGATGGGAGGAAGTGTTGGCGGCCGCCTTCGCAGGTGATCTGCCACGGGACAGAATCAGATTTGGGTTGCGGGAAGACCAGTCTCTCTTCACTGCAGAGAATGGATTGTAGCTGGGCAGCGTGTGGGCAGGAAGGCCAGTTTGGAAGGAATTACGGTGGAACAGGCAAGAGTTGAAGGTCTAGGCTAATGGTGAGGACGGAGAGAAGTGAATGGGTTTGCAGGATGCTTTTACAAGAGGAAGAGTCAGGTGACGCCAGGGCTCCTCCTTGATTTCAGAACAGCTGCCCCTTGTTCCACGAAACCCCAACTTAAGAAAGTTATTCTTATTCCTAAATGAACTTTATCTTTCAATAGTGCTTCAGTCCGGCTAAGGAGGTCACACAGGTAGGGTTAGCTTGACTCCATGAAATCAAGGTAGATGAACTGTGCTTAAATAGGTCAGGCAGGGACGCTCTGCATACGTGCAAGCATCAGAGAGGCAGCGTGGCTGGTGGCTTGAAAGAGTCTATGGGGGGCTTCCCTGGTGGCACAGTGGTTAGGAACCCGCCTGCCAATGCAGGGCACACGGGTTCGAGCCCTGTTCCAGGAAGATCCCACATGCCATGGAGCAACTAAGCCTGTGCACCACAACTACTGAGCCCACGAGCCACAACTACTGAGCCCACGAGCCACAACTACTGAGCCCACGAGCCACAACTACTGAGCCCATGTGCCACTACTACTGAAGCCCGCACACCTAGAGCCCGGGCTCCACAACAAGGGAAATCACCACAATGAGAAGCCCGCGCACCTCAACAAAGCGTAGCCCCCGCTCACCACAACTTGAGACAGCCCGCGCGCAGCAACGAAGACCCAACACAGCTAAAAATGAATAAATTAAATAAATAAATTTTTAGAAAGAAAAAGAAAGAGTCTATGGGAGGCAGAGCGGTCAGCTGGCCTCACCTCAACCCACTGCTTCTCTGTCTCTGGTGGAGAGGAGCCAGGGTCAGGCTTTTCTTTCTCTCCTTGATCCCACACTGTGAGGCTTTCCACACTTGAGCGAGCGGGAGAGTCAGGCTGACCTATGTTCTCTCTCACTGGTAGCCCTAGCCACCAGCCCGAGCAGGACATGAAAATATCTGAGGTCGGTGAGTGTCAGTGAGGCTGCAGAAACTTTAGTTCCTGTCCCCAGAGAGCAAGAGTCTGTTTAGAAAGCTTTTGCTCTAGGAAACTGAGCCAGGGAGGCCCGGGATGTCAGACCTGTGATCTCCTCCGACAGGTCCGTTGGGAAGCCCTGATTTGTGGAGCAAGGACTGCTGAGAAAAACAGAAGAAGTCCAGCCAGCCAGGTGAGGTTCCCAAGCTTCCCCTTCCCCCGTGGCAAGGATGACAAGACAGAAACATCGGGTAGAACAGCGTCCCTCAGCGCACCTCCTCACCTTGGCACCTGGCACTGAAAATCTGGAACTCGGTTGTTTATTGATCCCTTAGGCTCTTGGGTCATTTTAGGTTGTATAAATAGATGCACCTCGATCTTGTGCAAGACACAAAACTGGGCTCTTTTTTTTTTTTTCTTCTAAGCACTGAAACTAAATTTTAAGGGAAGAAGAAACAGCTATAGAAACCAAACAAAGCAGCTCAAGAGAACAAACAATGTGTCCAAAACTGAAATCATCATCTTTTCCCCACCCCCAGTTTCCCCTCCGAACTTCCTTATTTCTCTCAACAGTAACAGCATTCTCTGAGCTGCCCAAGCTCAAAAAACTGTATATTTTAAATGTTGACCCTTTTCTGTCCCTCGACCCACATAACTACAGGCACCAAGTCTTGCTGGTCCTTCGACTCAAAAGCTCTGTGACGTTCCCAAAATCCTCCTCTCCCCCAGGGTCTGGCCTTTCACCCTTCACCCTTCTAAATGCCTTTCTGGCATGTCCCCTCCTTTCAGACTCCCATTAGAGTATCCTCTTCAAACTGCTACCCTGGCTACGTCCCACCCGTTATCCCATCATGATCTCACGTCTGCCCGTCTCTCCAAGACTCACCTCTGGTCATTTGCTCATGTCCACCTTTGCCAAATCCAACCAATCTGCTTGTAATCCCTTCACTGCCCCCTGCTCCCTCTTGCTTTGGTGCCTCTGCGCCTGCTGTTCCTCTGCCCACTTCTGCACCTGACTAAAGCCACTCAGTCTTTCTAGTGTCCCTTGCTCCAGGAAGCCTTCCTTGATAGCACAGGCTAGAAATCCCCAACTTTCCTACCGTGTTGTTGATGGCACTGTGTTAGGATATTCTGCCTCTGTCACTAGACTGTGAGCTCCTTCAGGGAAGAGCTGCTCTCTTCCATCTCGGGACCCAGAGGAAGAGCCCATAAGTGGGGCTGAACGACTGAGCCCCTTCTGACTGTTCTTTCCTTCTCTCCTTCCCCACCTCCAATTCCTTCTGCACAAGATTCACAGTCTACCCCTATCCGCCCTGCCCGCAGAACAAAATAAAACAAAACAAAGCCTACACTTAAGGGAAAAATTCTTAGCGAAGCTGCCATTCATGGCTCTCCGGGAACTACCTACTCCAACCCTTTCCACTCTAACCCTCTCCCCACTTCACAGGCGCCCGCGTAGCAGGGCTATCACCCTGAGGCTCCTTGACTCTGTCCATATCTTGCTCCAGGCCACCCAGTCCCCTTGTTCCAGCCCTCTTCTCCCTTTCCCCATTGTTCCAGGCCAGGCTAACCCTCTCCAAGGGTTTTGAAATCCTGCTCAAGCTCCACCCCCTCTCCACCCACTGGCTGGCTCTCCATCCCTCTTTTCTGAATCCTGTGGTCTTTATTAATCTAATCTAAATCTTTATTTGTACTCACCGGTATGGGACCTCATGCTGTTCTTTCTTGAGGGTATATTTTTGCTCCAACTAGATTCTAGGGCAAGGGTCATTTCTTACAGGACTTTTTACTCCTGTCAATATCAATTATCAGGCACATTACAGGCCCTTAATGTATATTTAACAAATCATAGGAAGATATAAAATCACAGAAATATACAGTCCAGCAAGAACAATATTAAACTTTTATCTTTAGCATGAAGTCAAGAGTTGGACAGGAAGTGGAAAAGAGGGACCTGCCTTCAGGGGGTTTACATCTTAATGAAGGGAGCTAAGACAATCACAGATTAATGCCTATTAACACAAGTGATTGAAAAAAAACTACAGTTGTAAAGAGAGTTATTTATATAGAGATTTACTAGGTAATTTGGGAAACTGAAATCAAGAGAGGAGCTGTCTGGCCAAACTCAGTTCAGATCCTTTTCCAGTTTCCACATCACTCTCCCAAACCTCTGGGCACTAAAACATCTACACAAGAAGTTCTCAAACTGAACTTCCCTAGTAGCGCAGTAGTTATGAATCCGCCTGCCAGTGCAGGGGACACAGGTTCGAGCCCTGGTCCGGGAAGATCCCACGTGCCGCGGAGCAACTACGCCCGTGCACCACAACTACTGAGCCCACGTGCCACAACTACTGAAGCCCGTGTGCCTAGAGCCTGTGCTCTGCAACAAGAGAAGCCACCGCAGTGAGAAGCCCGCGCACCTCAACGAAGAGGAGCCCCCGCTTGCCGCAAATAAAGAAAGCCCGCGCACAGCAACGAAGACCCAACGCAGCCAAAAATTAATTAATTAATTTTTTAAAAAAAGAATTTCTCAAAACTACACGAGTATCACACCCCCCCAAAGGGCTTGTTAAAACACACATCGCTGTGCCCTGCCCCTAAAATTCTCATTCACTGGGGCTGGGGTAGAGAGCCCAAGAATTTGCAGTTCTTCCAAGTCCCAAGTGATTCTCATAGGGCTAGTCTGGGGCAGCACACACACGTGGAGAATCACTAGACCGGACCATTTTGGAACCTAATCACGGAGATTATTAAGTTTTCGGTTGATACTTTTTTTTACTTGTGTGCCTATCTTTTCTCTCAGATAGACTGCAATCTCCCACAGGACAGGGACTATTTTATCATTGTTTTTCTAACCTCCTCAAATCCTAGCACAGTTAGACACAGCGTGTAATTTAATACATCTGTGAAAGCTGGAGAAGAAAGGAAATTGGATCCTTCGTGGCCAAAATAAAGGCAAAAGAAAATATTTTCATTCTTTCAAATCTTGGTCCAATTAAAGGAAATAAATAGTACCAGTATTCATACTAGTGCCTTCCAAGTCAGCCCATTCTCCTCAATAGCACTGAATCCTTCTCGAATTAAAAGGATCATCAATGAGATCTGTATATCATGACTCATCCACTCATTCATTCACCCCCAACCCGGCACCAATCTGAATCAGTTTAAACATGACTGAGCAGCGCTCTAAAGGATTTATCACATTTGCAATAGGAAAAAACAATCTGTTTCGCAGGAAACAAATGATATTACAGGGCCCAAAGGTGAGTAATTGGCCCTAATGACTTGGAAATAAATTTGAATTCGCACTGAGTAGGCTGTATAAATATCTAGTACCATATAACTGAATGCCTGGTGCTTCTGGGAGGGGCAGCAAGAGGGTTGGGAGGGGTGGGACGAGGGGAGCAGAGAGTGCTGTTGTCTGTTGCCCCCTCATAGCTCGTGCTGCCCCACTTTCTTCTCCTCCCACTTCAGGAATTGCTGAAGTGAAGAAAGTGGCAATTCACAGCCTATTAACCTTGGATTTTGGAAGGTGTGCCACTCCCATGATTCTCTTCTGCAGCTGGTTTTAACATCATAGCTGTGAAAGATTCACCTCCAGGTCAGTTCTGAGAATTATGTGTTTGGCTAAGACTGGCAAGAATTGGAAAAATTTCCTGGGGGTCCCGGAAAGGTAACTCAGTTGAAGAAAGACTCCTTTGTGGACCAGAGAGGCCAAATGTATGATGGTCACTGGTATCTGGGATTTATGTCATGCCTTCCCCCCAAGTGTTCAGAGGAATGGGTACAGTGAGAACGGTCTTTGTTCAGGGACATTCATTGATTGCGTCACTCCAAAAATATTGATTGAGGACCGGTTCCACCCTTCATTTGGAGCTTCTACCCTCTTGGAGTTTGCGGTCTTGAATATCTTTCTAAGCTGGGGTGACCATCCTTGATGGTTTGCTCAACACTTTCGGTGCTAATACCAGGAAAGTCTCAGACAAACCGAAAGGTAGACTCTTACCTGGACCCACCATTCCCTGGTCAGGGCTGTCATTCATGATCTTAGGCTCAAGAATCCATAATAAATGACTCTACTTCATAATAAAAATTTCAGAAATATATCTGTGTCACATACTAAAGGATATCTACAATGATACCTGTGTCTCTGTATGGTTTTTCCTTTCTGTTGGCTTTTTTATTTCTAATTTTTTCTCCTCATCAAAATCCGTACTAGAGTATGTGACAATTTGCTCCACTGTGTTGATAAGAAAGCTGAGATATAAAAGATACTTTATTAAAAGTATCATACATATCAACACTTCCTTATTTTGTTTCCTGAGGCCTTGCTAGAAGTCTGGTTTGCTAATCTCTAATGCTTAATTCCTGATAACGTATTAATGACTGATAACAGTATAATAATTCTCTTGTAGAGCTTTCATTTAAAAATAGATCCCTAGATCTTAGAGTGCCTTATCCCAAAGGGAGAAATTTTCTTTTCTTTTCAGGAATGATATTCTAATGGTAGAACTCCAACTATGTGGGCCAATTTACTACCTAAAAGGGCAGCAAATGATCTATGGTCAACCTTGACCTTAGATTTGAGAAAGGAGATATTTAAGTGCCTCTCTTCACCTGGATAATGATTTGGGCTGTGGATAAGTAACATAAGTCAGTTACTTTTGTGGATGTAAAGGTCATTATGTTGGACTTTCACAATTTTTTTTTTCTAAACCATAATTTTAATTTAATTTTTTTGGCCGTGCCACGTGGCATGCGGGATCTTAGTTCCCTGATCAGGGATCAAACCCGAGCCCCCTGCGGTGGGAGCACGGAGTCCTAACCACTGGACTGCCAGGGAATTCCCTTAAAATTATTGATGACTATTATAAAAATTGAAGTTGGGCTTAAATAATACTCTATTACAGTATAAGCCCATCTGCTAAGCCAGCAAAGTCAATACTTTGGCTGCTTCTTTATTTAAAAGTTTGGGGAGGAGAAGAAAAATTTTTAGGCAGAAAAAGACATTCAACCTTCTTGAAACTCATCTTTCCCCATTCTTTAGGACAAAGAACTCTCAGCTGATTGATGGTGCTAGATCTTGGGAAAAAGCAGGAACCTAGGATGAAAGCTGGAGGGGACAAGGTAGTTTTCTCAAAAGGGACGCCTTTGTCCCAGATGTGGATATTGGACCCATCCTTGGGCCACAATACTGAAAATTGAGAAGCTTCATCCCTTCCTCCCCATCCCTACCTTTTCCCAATCCCCATACTTATGTACCCCAGAAACTTGTAAATCTTTGGATCAAGTAGGCCGTGGCTAGGAGATCAGATGCTGGGAGTGCCATCTATAGAGTATCCTAATCTCATTTACCTCATCTTGTAAATTCATGTCACAGGGGAAGTGGATGCCAGAGAGCCACACAGCCTATCCCCATTACCAGACAAACACCTCAACCTCAGGACCTTTTGGGCACTGGTCATTTTCATTTGAAAAGTTAAATTTACAAGGCAACTGTATTAGTTTGCTGGGGCTGCCATAACAAAGTACAGGCTGGCTTAAAAAACAGAAATTTATGTCCTTGCATCTCTGGAGGCTAGAAGTCCAAAACCAAGGTGTCCGCCCACTTATTTTCTTCTGAAGCCTCTCTCCTTGGCTTGTAGATGGCTGACTTCTCCCCGTGTCTTCACATGGTCTTCCCTCTGTGTGTGTCTGTGTCCAAATTTCCTCTTATAAGGACACCAGTTATACTGGATTAGGGCCCACTGTAATGACCTCATTTTAACTTAATTACCTCTCTAAAGATCCTATCTCCGAACACAGACAACGCTCTGAGGTACTATCAGTTAGTACTTCAACATTGCAATTTTTGTTGAGGACACAATTCAGTCCATAACAGCAGCAGACAAATATCATTTGTCAGATGAATACATCCACACCGATCTTGAGTTTTAGACGCACTTTATGAAAATGTCTGGGTGTATTATGTCACTGAAGGAACATGAAATGTTTCATTTCGTCCTCTCTTCTTTGGACATTGCACAAGGGAAGTGCTGGCTGGGAAGCAAAATGGAGATCTCTTAAGTACCACTTGTCCATCAGTTTCACTTCCCCAATAATTGCAGCTCCTTGGTGGGAGCTGACCTCTTTGAAAGAGCACTCCAGATGCAGAGAATTGTTTGGGAACAAAACAATCATTGGCACAGTGCCAAATTCCATTCATTTATTTCAGAAGCATCTATCTACCATGTGGAGATACTTTGCTAGGTAAGTGCTAGGTACTTTGTAAGCGGGTAAATGGAGAGTATGAGGAATGTGATTCTGACTGTCTGAGACCTGGAAAAGTTTGGGACAGCTGCAGCCATATTGACATGGCTGAGAAATGTCCAAGGATCTGTTCTATAGTAATTTCAGAAAATCTAGCCTCCTTCCTCCTGGTTTCTCCTATCCTCTAGGTTGAGAGAATCTCAACCCATTTGGGATCCTAAGTTGCTTGGGAGATAAGGATTCTCCTACCAGTCAGGATCCTAGTCTCCTCTTCAAACATACTGACCCAAACAGAGTGCCTTAATCATGGGCTGTGACAATCTATGTATCTATCTATCTATGTATTTTTCTATCTACACAACCATGTTGTATAAAATTGGTATGATCACAAACTACCCAGATTAGTATTGATTTGTACAGAATCATAGAATAGTAGATTTGGGAGAGTGTTCAGGCCACAGTCTCCTTCTTTACAAGTGAAGAAGGTGACGCCTAGCAAAGTGACTTGTCCAACGTCACAAAAAACTGAGACTAAACCCCAAGCCTTCAGTTCCCAGTATAATCTCACCTGTAAACTATACTATATTGAATAACCACCCTGATGTTATAGTTTTTCTCTTTGTATCTGTATTTGTCTACAATCATAAATGCCCAAAACCCTCTAAGATACGATACACTGTTTTTTTTTTTTTTTTTTAATGTTGAGCCTTCTTTTAATTTATTTATTTTTATTTTTGGCTGTGCTGGGTCTTCGTTTCTGTGTGAGGGCTTTCTCTAGGTGTGGCAAGCGGGGGCCACTCTTCATCATGGTGTGCGGGCCTCTCACTGTCGTGGCCTCTCTTGTTGCGGAGCACAGGCTCCAGACGCGCAGGCTCAGTAGTTGTGGCTCACAGGCCCAGTTGTTCCGCGGCATGTGGGATCTTCCCAGACCAGGGCTCGAACCCGTGTCCCCTGAATTAGCAGGCAGATCCTCAACCACTGCGCCACCAGGGAAGCCCCCGTACACTGTTTGAAAGCCCTCACCTCCTTTATCTTATGCACATGCACACGTGGACACAAAAAGACTTTGCCATTTTGTAGTAATAAAGGCCTGATTGTGACACTGTGGGTCCCCTTGCCTTGTCCTGCATTTCTGGACTTCACCTGGGTTCAGTGCCTCCTACCTTTTTCTCAGCCCAGGTGTCCTTCCTGTCTGAGGACTGTTGGGCTCCACTTTGCTCACTTAGGAGGGCTGCAAGGATCCAGAAAGTGCAGAGAAAGGGGAGCATTCTAAGCAGGCACTGGGTACTCTTTGGATGGATGAATGAATGAATGAATCAATGAACAAATGAAAGCTAAAAGGAGAGAAAAGAAAAAAAGAGAGGAGGCTGAGCTTCCAGATTCTTGGGGCTGAGGATGGGTAGACGGGGGTGGAGTTAAGGAATGGGGCCTCTTCTGCAGTCTCCCGGGAGGCTCAACCAGAGCAGCTCATGGCCAGCCCTCAGCTGAGTAGAGCCTAGAGGCCCCCTACTTCCTTCAGATGTCTTCGCTGACGTTCCTTTCATGAGGGAAAACTCAGTGCTTTGTATGCATGTTTTGAGGATAGGATTTGTTTTATTCAATTTCATATCCTTAGTAAATGTTCAACAAATGTTGTTTTTTTTTTTTTTCAGTGAATGCTTGACAACTGAAAGACAGACATCTGGAAATTAATAATCCACTAATTTCTAGTCACAGTATAACTGCAAGTGTCCAAATCTCTTCTGTTTTACTCTGTGTGTGTGTGTGTGTGTGTGTGTGTGTGTGTGTGTGTGTGAGATCAGAAAGGAACATGGTCCCGGGTTTCTGTAAAGGTATGGATGAATCTGGGGTTTTGGAAACATTAAGATTTCAGGAAAGAACATAAACTCTGCAGATGTTACAGTTTTGCAGGAGATGGGCTCTGTTTTTGTTTAGCAGCACATGGATTCATAGGAGCCATGGGCAGAGGGTCGGATGGAGATTAACCAGCATCTTGGATTATGTGTCTGTGAAAACCTCAAAATGTGGGAGTTGGGGTGAATGAGAAAGTGTAGCCCTGGACTGAGCCGGGCCAGTCTGGAATCAAATGCACCTCTGGGCTTCTGATTGGTGAAAGCTACTTTTCTCCTACGCTACTCCCTTTTGTGGCCCTGACAGAGTGAAGAGCTAATGATTCCTGTGGTGGGCTGTGATTGCTGTTGCTTATTTGCTGCCCAGAATGTTTTTCTCCCACTCCTTCTGGTAACAAATTGTGCTCCACCACTATGTCCATGGTGGGAAACAAGTTTTCTTTGGAGCTACCTTCGCTGCCTGCTGACAGAAGAAAGAAATGCTGAGATGAATGGAGAGCGAATGAGAAGCAAGGAGATGGGGGAGAGGATGACATCATTTGTAGCCCTAAAACTAGGACTCCTGATTCCCCAGTTAGATGAAGCAAACCTCTCCACCCCTTTTTTTTCCATTAGCTTTTTTCATGTGGGCTTCATTCATCAGCGACAGAAGATGTCCTGGTTAATACAGTTCCTTTCCTCTTTCCCTGCTTGCTTGGAATCTCTATGCCTCAGTTTCCTCATAATGATCCCCTGTGGTCTCGTTAATTACTGATAGATTTTTCCCCCCCCAAACACAGATTACCGGTATTATTATAAACAGTAACTTCTATTTTTAGGAACTGCAGGTTTCCCATCTTGGCTGCCTTACCAGAGTTTCCGAATCGGGGCCACCTCACTTTCAATAACACAAGACATAATCTAAGCAGAATAGTAATGATAGTCCAAAAATTTTAGAAAATCCAAAGAACCAGGGACTTTCAGTGACTTGTATAAACGAGGTCCACAGTCAACCAGTATAAAATATTATTTTACTGTATCTGGCTTGTGCTGTGGCATTTAAGTGAAGCTTGACAAATAAGACTATAAAGTCAGGGACAGGGAGCAGTGAATAACAAAAAGAACTAATGTCTCCTTGACATCACTCACTCTTAAGAAGGCTGTTTACTTCTCGGTTTACCTTCTAGTGTTTTAAAATACTCTGGCAAATCTCAGCTTGAAATAGCTGTTCTACCTTCTCTCAATAGAAGCCCCTACCTTCTAAGTACACTGGCTCATAGTTATTTATAAACCTGATGTGAGTCAAAGATTATTTTTTACATCCCTCCTCCTAACTCCCTTCCCCCTACGTACCAAGATAGACCTATATAAAATTAGAAACTTCACATATTCAGTCACTTAGGTAAGAATTATTGTCAGTCAGCAATCATTTTCGAAGCATAAATTCATCATATTGGGTGAAGCATGTCTCTGAGACTGTTCCATGGATACCAGCTCCTTAAAAATAGGCTTCTGTGGCCAAAGTAGTTTGGAAAACTATATGCCTCTTAGGGATTTTCAACTCTAAAGTATCTTTGGGTAAGTTAGAAATTCCAAATCTATCTCCTCAAACATCCTTTTCTTTCAGTATCTGGTAACATGGAATAGTGTGTCTTGGATCACATTTTAGAAAACCAGGGAGGTGGCCTGCACAAGGGATGCAGAGACATGAGGCCTGGCTTTGACTCCTGGCTCTGCCACCCTACTAGTTATATGAACTTGAGCAAATCATAACCTCTTGCTATTTCATTTTCACACTGGAAGAGTGAAGATGGTAAGACCTATCTTAATCTGGGTTGTTTTATGGGTTAAATTATATTATTATGACTGTGCTTTAAACACTATAAGAAGTTATATAAATGAAAGGTATCATTAGATATCACAGAGAAACATAAGGTTGTATTAGGCCATTAATAACATACAAGTATAAAGAAATCTGCCCTAGTAATCCTTACCCAACAATTATGTATTTAAGTCTACTTAGGGGGGCCAGCACTGAGAAGGGAACAAGGAAGCACAGTACAAAGGTCAAAGTAGGATTAGAGCATGTTGGATCCACAAATTTCTTTGGTGATAATTGAATTTAACCCTCTCATTTTATCGATGATGAAGCAGAGGCCCACAGGGGTCAAATGAATGGCTTAAGGTCACTCAGAGAGTTAACATTAGAAACATCTGATTCCCACCCAGTGATGGGCCTCACTGCCCAAGGGCTGCTCAATATGAGACAAATCATGGCTCCAGTGAGATTTTCAATCTAAATAGGAGAGACAAGATATATAAATGACATAATCAGAAAACAAAGACAACATGGAATAAAATTTTGAAGCTCAAAAAATGGGGCTGATGGTAACCATGTGAGGTGAGAGATATGTTAATTAGTTTGACTATAATAGCCATTTCATAATGAATATACGGGCTTCCCTGGTGGCACAATAGTTAAGAATTCGCCTGCCAGTGCAGGGGACACGGGTTCTAGCCCTGGTCCGGGAAGATCCCACACGCCGTGGAGCAACTGAGCCTGTGTACCACAACTACTGGGACTGCGCTCTAGAGCCCATGAGCCACAACTACTGAACCCACGTACCACAACTACTGAATCCCGTGTGCCTAGAGCCTGTGCTCCGCAAAAGAGAAGCCACCACAATGTGAAGCCTGCGCACCTCAAAGAAGAGTAGCCCCCGCTCGCTGCAACTAGAGAAGGCCCACGCGCAGCAACGAAGGCCCAACACAGCCAAAAATAAGTAAAATAAATAAATTAAAAAAATATATATATATACACTTGAGTGGTTAAGTTTCCACACCTCTTTAAAAAATGAATATGCATATCCAAACATCACGCTGTACACCTTAAATATGTGTAATTTTTATTCTTAAAAGATGTGGCTGAAGGAACAGGGGCAATGAGAATTCAAGAGGAGGAAGCCCAGCAGCCAGGCTGAACTGGAGATAAGACTGGAGCTGGGCCCTTAAAGAGTATACAGCACTATGGTGGATTTGGATACTGGAAGAGGAGAAACAGTAGTGCTCCAAAACGCAATTGGAGATGATAGTCAAGAGACTAAATGGCTGGCAAAAGTCTAAATAGTCAGGCATTATAGTTTGGGTGAAATATTCATCAGTAAGCATTTACTGGACCCTGCCAAATTCTAAGAAGTTTCTGGAGCTTTGGGGAGGGGATGAGAAGTAGACAACATGGTCTCTGACTTTAGAAAGCTTATTTTTTATTTGGAGAGGAGATGGGAACATAAGACAAAATTGGAGAATGTAAGCATATACGGATATAATACGGTGGGGCAGGGAAGATGGGCTATTAAGGCAGGATTTCTGGAGAAGATGAAACTTGAGTTACTTCTTAGGAGAACCATGGCTGTGATTCATGTGTGGAAGCACGTGGGATAACGTGTGTCATCCCTGCATTAAGAGGAAAATTTCAATATGCATATAATGTAGGACTGCGGATTATTCTTCTGTCCTTGGTCTTTACTTTTTTTTTTTAATTTATTATTTTTTTTTGCGCTACGCGGGCCTCTCACTGTCGTGGCCTCTCCCGTTGCGGAGCACAGGCTCCGGACGCGCAGGCTCAGCGGCCATGGCTCACGGGCCCAGCCGCTCCGCGGCATGTGGGATCTTCCCGGACCGGGGCACGAACCCGTGTCCCCTGCATCGGCAGGCGGACTCTCAACCACTGCGCCACCAGGGAAGCCCGGTCTTTACTTTTTAATTCCTTCCTTGTCATTTCTTTTTTTTTTTTTATGTTGGGGGTAGGAGTTTATTAATTAATTTAATTTTGCTGTGTTGGGGCTTCGTTTCTGTGTGAGGGCTTTCTCTAGTTGTGGCAAGTGGGGGCCACTCTTCATTGAGGTGCGCGGGCCTCTCAGTGTCGTGGCCTCTCTTGTTGCGGAGCACAGGCTCCAGACACGCAGGCTCAGTAGTTGTGGCCCATGGGCCTAGCTGCTCCGCGGCATGTGGGATCTTCCCAGACCAGGGCTCGAACCCGTGTCCTCGGCATTGGCAGGCAGACTCTCAACCACTGCGCCACCAGGGAAGCCCTCATTTCTTTTTTTAAATAAGTTTATTTTATTTATTTATTTTTGGCTGCGTTGGGTCTTCGTTGCTGCGCGCAGGCTTTCTCTAGTTGCGGTGAGTGGGGGCTACTCTTGGTTGCGGTGCGAGGGCTTCTCAATGCAGTGGCTTCTCTTGTTGCGGAGCATGGGCTCTAGGCGCTCAGGTTCAGTAGTTATGGCTCGTGGGCTGTAGAGCACAGGCTCAGTAGTTGCAGTGCACGGGCTAAGTTGCTCCGAGGCATGTGGGATCTCCCGGGACCAGGGGTCAAATCCCTGTCCTCTGCATTAGCAGGCGGATTCTCAACCACTGTGCCACCAGGGAAGGCCCCTTGTCATTTCTCATAGGAACTCAAACGGTGGACTAGAATGCTTGGTTAAATATGATTGCCCACGCAGATTTGGACCCAGAATAGTAAGTGCCTGCTCTTATTTATGTCTGATGATTTGCTACCTCTTCCTCTTTCACTTCCATCATGTTCCCAGGCTTCCTACAGTGGATAATTGATCTAATTAAGGGCATAAAATGTAAGATTAAGGAATGATCTTTAGACTCTGCCCTATTAGTCACCATTCCCTCCAGCTAACCAGTTCCCAAGTCCTATTGACTTTTGACATTCTAAGTATTTCTCAACGTGTTCTCTGCTATTTCCTCTGCTGCTGGATTCAGATCATAACCATTTCTCACCTCATTTATGCAATAACATTGCAACTGGTTTCCAGCTCTCCCTGCCTCTCTTTTCTTCAGTCCTCAATTTCATCTCTCACAATCAGAATTACTTTTCAGAAACACAAATCTGCCTTATACGGCCAGTGAAAATCCTTCTGAGCTTCTTGTTTTGCTTACAGGCAAAGTCCAAAGTGGCGCACAGAACCTTTCTGGTCCTGGCCTCTGCTCACCTCTCAGTTTCATTTTTGGTCACTCCCAAACAAAACTGAGTCCCATCCATAAGTGTGGTTGTTTTTTTAGGTCTCATGGTTTGTTTGTTTGTCTGTTTTTTAATGCGGGAAAGTTGCTCCGCAGACTTCAAACTGCTGATCACCTACTCATCCTTCCAAACTCCTTCATTCCTGGTCACCTTAGCTAAGCATTCCCTTTAGCACCTTTTCTATAATGCAAATACAGTACTTTGTAGAGGTATCATAATTGGTCGTAGAGTCTGCCTTTTCTACTGAGCTGTGTGTTTCTTGACAAAGAACTTTCGGTCTCTCTCTCTCTGTGTCTTCAGGAACGAGACCAGTGCTGGCACACAGGTCCTGTAGGAGCACTGTACCTAGTGAGGTCTTCCCCCACCTTTCATCCCCTACTTCACGACTTGGAAGAGGTCGAGAGACCTGCTGTGAGAGGTAAAAATCGTCAGGAGAGTGATAATTCACTTACAGAAAATGAAGAAGAGGAGGAAAAGGTAATCTATGGCTTTGCCAAGATGGCAGGGAAAGGAAGCTCATCTGGAGACAGTGACTTCCACAACAGGAAAGCTTTCCAAGGGCTAAAAAGGCCGACCTATTTTCCTTTTCAGGGAAAGCGACAGCTAATGTTTTACACATCTTTTGGAAACGAGCAAATAGCCCTCAAGCCTCAATGAGAATGGGTTTTCAAATGTGGTGACCTGGAGACAGTAGCCAGTAGCCCGCAGCGGAGTTCTCTCGGCCTGGGGACAGAGACGCCCAGCCTCAGGGGCTAGCTGAGGGAACCTAGAAGAAACCCAGCTCTGTTCTTTAGTATTTTGCCTGGGGATGGGCAGATCTGACATTAAACTTCCTGAAAGCTGGTGAAAACCCTAAGAGTGTGGAGACCTGGAGACCACCAGAACACAGGTCATAATGATCAGAAAGTCTTCTGAAACCACCTCGTTGTAACCTAACCATCAAGTCACGTGGGTGGCTAATATGGAAACGTGGAGTCTGTTCTATGGGGTCCTTCAGCATAGGCGCCATGTGAAGGCTCAGCGGGTCGTTTATTTTTCTGATTGTGAAAGGGACATAGGATGCGTTATTTCAATTTAGAAGGCAGATTTTCTTTTTTTAAAAAAAGTAATACTTAAAAAGCATTTTAAAGCAGCACTTTATTTCATTTATCGAAAGCTTCTAACAACGTGCCTGGTTCTCGGCTGGGGTCACATTCTTATATAATCCACCCCACAAGGTTTGACGGTCACTAATGTGCTGATGAGGAAGCTGACCAGCTCAGAGAGGCCATCGGGTACCTTTTAGGAAGGGGCCCAGGGGTGGTTTGAATCCAGGTCTCTTACCTCGTGCCTGAGACCTTTCCAGACACCAGGTTCTCTCTTCAAAGACTGCTGCAGGTAAAACCTAACAACTGTGATACTTTCGAAGTAAGGAGAATCTGAGAAACGGGAAGGAGAATTGAAGGTATGGGAATGAGTACGAGGGTGTATTTATTACACTTTTTCATTTCTTAAAAGGGTTGCCCGAGAGGAGATGCTTTAGAACATCACTTCTGTAAAACCGCGGTGAAAACGAGGAAATTAACAATGCAGAAAGGCTACGAGAGACTTGACAAAGTTGTTAATAATGCGAAGGCCGAAGAGATACACCAGGCCCTCCCTACTTCATTTATACTGACGATTAAATAAGCACAACAGGGGGCAGACGCAGGTAGAAAGCGGGCTCTCGCGTGGCTACCGCCGTTGACATTCCTGGCACTCGGCGTTCCAGATGCTTCCTTACGGTGTGCGTGTCTGTGTGGCTCGGGCTCCATATTCCACTCGTTTCCCCCTCAACGTTTTAGTCTCGCTCACAGGCGCCCCAGACGCAAAAGACGCCGGGAGCAGCCAAGATCGAGCGTGATCTCCTTAAAGACGGTGATCTTTTGTAGGAGGCGGCGGCCGGGGCTTCCCTTTTGGGGTCCCCCTACCCCGGACGCCGTCCTCGCTCGCCGGGCCGCGTGCCGCGCCGGGAGGTGGCCTTTCCGCGCGGGAGGCGCGTGCGGCCGCGGGCAGAGGTGACCTCGGGCTCCCCCGAGTCCGACCGCGGCACGCTTCGTGCGGCGACGCAAGGCGGTGTCCTGAGGTGACACCGGCTGCGCCGCCGAAGCAGCAGGCGCCGCCGATCAACTAGTTCGCACCGAGGATTCCTCTTGGTGCGTGGCCCAGTTTTCCTTAGGACTGGCTCCAACCCCTCGCCGACACCGCCCCCCGCGCCGCCACGCTCCGAGGCCTTCCCCTGGGACGCCGGGCGTCCCCCCCACAACGACCGCTCGGCGCGGGCCGGCGCGCGCGCGATTCCTCGATTCCACAGGCGGTTTGCGCCGCGGGTGGGGGCGGGGCGCGCGGGGA
>NW_020172280.1:3543177-3546145 GCF_003031525.2 Neophocaena asiaeorientalis asiaeorientalis
TGTTTTTTGGCCGGGCCGGCGAGGGGGAGGGGGCGGGGAGGAGGGAGGGTAGTTGAGTGACAGGCTTGCGGGGCAGGCTGGGAATTGTAGTTCCCAGCTCCCGTGGCCATAGCCATTTTGTAGTCGGGGGACTACAACTTCCAGAAGATCAAGGGGACCATTCTAAGGTGCCCCGGGAATAGGCGGCTCTCCCCGGGGCCGGCCGTCCTGGGGCACTGGCACCCAGCAGCCCGGCTGCAGGTAGACACGAGGCGTGGCGGGGGCTAGTGTGTGGCTGCTGTGGGGTGAGTGGCAAGCTGGGGAAAGGGGGTGAGGTGGAGCGACCGAGCGTGCCATGCATTGAGCTAGGGAGCCTCTCTCAATTCCACTCTTAGGCTCGGCGTGGGAGCGATGTCTGAGGGGTAGCCCGGGAAGGGTTAGTCGAGACCTCTCGGGTGTCTCGTCGACGGGGCTGCGGGGGTCCTCTGGGCTCGGCCAGGGGCGGTCGGCACCGGAGGAGGCGGGCGCTTGGTGGCCCAGCTGTGGGAGTTTTCGGCTAGCGTCCGGCGGGGAATTATCCGAGGAGCCCTAACTTGTATAAAAGCAGAGTCCATTTAAAGTTGGGCTGGATAGCCTCTCTCTCATTGGTTAGGGGGCTTGGAAAAAAGAGACTCGGCGAGCCCTCGCTGTGGTGCTGCCGCCGCCGCCGCCGCCGCCGCTGGAGTTGACTCTTCTGCTCGCACTGCTGCTGCAGCACAAACGTGACTTCCAACATTTTTTATTTATCTTTCCTTTTTCTTTTCCAAGATGTAACTACGGATCAGACACTAAGGACCTTCACGTTTCGCTGATGTAGTTTTTGGAGGAAAAAGGGGGGGGAGTGAAGGGCGTCGGTTTTTTTTTGTGTGTGTGTGTGTTTCGGGGGAAATTTTCCATTATGAGTGTTTTACTAAAGTGAAATTTTTTTTTTGTTTGCTTCGTCTTTGGCTTTTTTTTTTTCCTTCCCAATTTCGGATTTATTTCAAGGCGAATCGGGCTTTGGGGGAAGAGGAAGAAAAGTCGGATTCCAAGATCAACCACCACCACCAACAACAATAAAAACCACCAGGATATTTTTTTGCAAATTTCTGACGGCTTTAAATTCATGAAGCAATTGTCCCCTTTTGCAATCAGCATTTGGATCTCAGAATGAGCAAGGAAAGACCCAAGAGGAATATCATTCAGAAGAAATACGTAAGTGCTCCTAACAACACATCCTTTGACTTGTAGTTTTAAGCAATGGCTGTGAATGTCAAGTTTATAGATAATTCTGCAGCTGAAGGGTTTTAAACACAGCGTCCGATAAGGCTGTTTCTTTCTTTTCTGAAAGAAGGCTTTTTCAGGCAAAGTCGTGTCTGCCTAGTTTGGACGAAAAAACAGATTGGTGTAGCGATACCTCCAGTGAATAAATTGACCTCGAATGACACAACCATAATCTAGTTTTAGATGAAAGGCAGGGGATTTTGGTGGAGCCTGGGTGGGGGTGTAGGGGCTGCGGTAATGTGACTAAACTGCATTCTCGGGCGGATTTGGCCCCTATTGCACTTTGCATGCAAATGAGCCTGTGTTATTATTATTAATGTTATTTGGGAAATCGTGTAACGCATGTGTGTTGGAAGCCCTTTAAGTTGCAATCGAGGGTCCGATTATGGCGATCTTGTTCCTTGCACTGGCACATCAAATTTAATGTATGTGGTCGTTTTGGATTATTTGGTTCGCAACATAAACCAATTGGGAATCGCGTTACAGCGAATGCATTTGTTGGGATTGACTTTAATAATGGGACTGGTTTTGTTTAAAAATTCATGGTTTCCAGTTTTAGGGGGAAAAAGACATACAATATAGCTAATGTTTTTAAGAAGGCATGTGAATGCATATGTAAGTGACTACAAATAATTACTCCCAGTTAACTGGCCTTCTGAAATTGGGTGATTATTCAGAGATTTAACTGGTGTGGAATAGTTAAATTTGTTTTGTGCATAGTACAGCTACGTTTTGATTGGCATGGGGAGTGTTTTTGTTTTGTGTGTGGTGGCTTTTTTTTTTTTAAGTTTGGGGGGAGGGAGGGGAGAGGGGTCCGAGGATTAACCAAATATGCACTCGAGTGATCGGTGATTAGCTGCATGCTTTAAATCAAAGAACCCATTAAAAAAAAAAAGGCCAAATGAACACACATTAGGAATAATGCAGTGTTATAAGAAAGTTTTATTTAACTCGGGTCGACAAATTGGTCTTAATATTTTCCCTTTTTGAGCAGTGTGATGTGTGTAATGGGAGATGACCTTCGGGGCACTGGTTTTGTAAAAAATAGATTTAATGGAAAAGCTGAATATCTCTTCTTAAGGGCTGATCCTAATCTAGACACGTAAACTTCAACTATGAAAGAAATGCAAGGTTAAATAATTAAGCCTAACTTAAAAAGCTGTTCCCTAAAGAATTTAAGAATTAAAATACATCCGCATTGCAGAGGGCTGGGGAGAATGCAAAGGACTAGTTTAAACTCGGGCAGTAGAAACTGCAGGGAGACAACCTTGTCTGCGAGCGTGGACGCCTTCCCGGGGCACATCCGATCCGGGTGCAGCCACAAAGCAAAAGGGGTAGAACTTGGACCAGAGCCACCCCCACCCCCGCCCCAGTCATCGCGAAGTTGGGGAGCGGCGTGGGGTGGGATGTTTTGTTGCCGGTGGTCAGCGGATTGTGTCGAGTCCTGGCGTCCGGCCGCCTGCCCGTGGCTGGCGGCGCCCGCGGGAGGCAGAGCACGAGTTAACGCTCGGGGAGCGGAGCCCGTGTTCCCGATGTGCTCTAGCCGGCTGCGAAGGGGAGGGCGCTCGGGGGTCGCGGCGGGCTGGGCCGGGGCCCGGAATACGCGCGCGGCCTGTAGGGGGCGGGCTGCAGGCTCCGGACTCCGGACTCCGGGCTCCGGGCTGCGGGCTGCGGGCTGCGGGCTCCG
>NW_020172280.1:3546181-3574277 GCF_003031525.2 Neophocaena asiaeorientalis asiaeorientalis
CTCCTTCCGCCCCCCGCGGCTCCGGGTTCCCGGACGCTCAGGCCGCGTTCTTTTGTCATTGTGACGTCACAAAGGGACGGGCCCGGGTGGAACCTTCTCCTCCTCCGTGACGTCAAAAGTCGGGCGGGAGGTTCCAGCGCGGCGGGGCTGCGGGGGAGGAGGGAGCGGCGCGGAGGCGGGGGCTGCCGCGTGGGAGGAGGAAGTGGAGGAGGAGGAGGATGCGACCGGCCTCGGCCTTCCGCAGCGAAACGCCGCGCTTCGCTCCAGGTGAGCGCGGAGAGCCTGTGGGCCCCCTGCGAGCGCCCCCGACCCAGCTGATTCCACTTAGGGGGTGGGGAGCAGGGCGGAGACGTTTTCTGTCTGCAGAAACGTTTTCGTTTCCTCTGTTTCCAGGTCTGCTGATGCCGTGGCATTACTGTGGTGGTGGTGGTCGTGTTCTCTCGTCAACGCTTTTGAAAAGCAGGGAAACTTCATGCAGGGAAGCTTGGCTTTGTAGGAGAACCATGTTGTGGATTTGGCCACCTTGTCACTTTTAAGTCGTGTTGGGGGTGTCTCGGCAGGATGTGGCGGGATGCCTTTCTGGGTGATGTTGCACAGCATCAACTGTTGCTCTTTATGGATGCCTTGAAACACCAGAGTGGCACTTCTTCGCTGTGCCAGCTCTAGGCCTGTTGAGTATTTTAGGGGGTGGGGCAGACGGGGAAAGACTGTCATTGATGCGCGTGCTTGAAAGAGCACTGGACCGCGAGTCTAAGGTGTTCTGGGTTTAGTTCTTGAGAACCGGAGAACAAGAGGCTGGAAATCTGGGTCTGTTTACTCTTCTGTAAAATGGAAAAAGTATTACGTGCCTTTGCCACTTCACTTTATCTGAGGTCACGTGCGTGAGATAATGTCCGTGGAAGATGTAAAACAGTATGTATGTTCTTTCATTGTAAGGTGGAATTATTACTTGAGCTCGTGGAAGGCAGCACATTTCCTGCAAGTAGTCTCAAAAGCCTTAGATGCCTGCCGCGTTCCCGTTTAGTTTATTGCTTTAGCAAAGCAGAGTTTGGGGGTGGGATTGTAGATGGCAGGCTTTGGGAGAAATGATTGTTATATTTCGTACTAAATGACGTCCTTGAGAAACTCATAAATTGCACTGTAATCCTGTCTTAATTGCTGGGTACGATTCCCGCTACAATACCTTAAATAACTGAAGACATTTGCCTTTCAAAGCCCTAATTCACTTGGACAATAAAAACAGTTGCATGTTTTGCTCTATGGGTATTTTATGCCATTTCCATCACTCCACTGGTTGGTTATTCCTAGGCAGAATAACAGATGATACCCAGGTTGCGAAACCATTTGATCTTTGATGCTTTATAGCAGGTATGAGTTTGAAATAAAAATCTCTGCCACATGAAGGTATGATTCATACAGTTAGCATGAAAACAGATTACCAGTTTGATTCCTAGGACAGCTCAAGCAGAATTTGTAACACTAGGCTGTATATTTTAAGTACCTAATTTTCTGAGTTAAAGGTGCAGTATGATTGAAAAAACTGGGAAAAGTTTGTGTTACCAGATTCAAAAGTGGGATTTACTATAATTACATAAAATTGTAAAGAAAAAAATAGAACGACACCAAAATGTAGTGGTAGGATTTATGAGCTTCTGTCCCCCCGTGGTGCCCCCCTCGCCCCCCATTTTACACCCAATTGAATTATTTTACAGTTCTGGGGGAAAAATGTGTACACATTATTTAATTGCTAATTTAATTTAATTGCTAATTTATTTAATTGCTAAATTGTTAATTTTCCTTTTTAAAAAATATTTATCGATTAACAAATATTTATCAAGTATATGTGGTGTACTGCTATAAAGTGAATGGTGGTTTTTTTTAAAAAAAATTTATTTTGGTTTTGGCTGCATTGGGTCTTTGTTGCTGTGAGCGGGCTTTTCTCTTGTTGCAGTGAGCCGGGGCTACTCTTCGTTGCCGTGCGCGGGCTTCTCGTTGCAGTGGCTTCTCCTGTTGCGGAGCACGGGCTCTAGGCACGCAGGCTCAGTAGTTGTGGCGTATGGGCTTAAGTTGCTCCGTGGCATGTGGCATCTTCCCGGACCAGGGCTCGAACCCGTGTCCCCTGCATTGGCAGGCCGACTCCTAACCACTGCGCCACCAGAGAAGCCTAGCTTTTCCTTTTTTGAGCTGTTCGTGTGGCTTGCTTTCTGTCTGTCTCTAGTAGTGGAGAAAACTTTTCTCTTTGTTACATAGTCTCGGGCAGAGACAATTTAGCAACTGTCACTGTCTGGAGAGATTATAGAAGGAATATTGTCAACTTAAGAGTCCAAAGTGTGTCACTGAAATTTAAAAAAAAATTATGTTTAAAAATAATCCAATTTGAGTTATTATTACTTCGGTTATTATTACTTTACTATAGACCTGACTTGTGTGTCACCCATAGCCATTGGCCCAAATAGCCAGTTAGAATTATTTGGTACTTAGATGGTTTAATGGCTGTTTCCTCTGTCATAGGAGGTTAGACCAGTTCCTGTTGCTGGGCTGAGGGCTATTGACTTACAAACGTCTTGGAAATAACTCCAGTGCTAATACATATCCTGTTCGAAAGGTTATTTAAACTTTCCTCCTTCAGAAAGAGAAAATCTTTTGGAGTATGTAACCAATGTTTCTTAGATTCAAAATAGAACCCTTTTCTTCCTTTCAAAGACGACATGGGAAAGTCATATTAAGCCCAGTACATTAAAACACCCGGTAAAGGCTAAGCTGGACTTTTTTTTTTTAATTTAATGATAGTTTTATTTAACCTTAGTATAATAAAAATATTATCGTAACATGTAATCAGTACAAAAGTTGCTAAGATCTTTTGCCTTCTGTTTTTATCGTGTGTCTTTGAAATCTGGTGTAGTTTTTTAACCCTTACAGGGCAACTCAGTTTGGACTAGTCATTTCAAAAGTTCAAGAGCTACGTATGACTAGTAGCTATCCTACTGAACAGTGCAGATCTATGTAACCAGAGGTGTATGTAATGTAGCATGGTGTCTGCATTGGTGAAAAACCTCAAGTGCTACAAAATCGCACACTAAAAATTACAGGGCTAGTGGACAAATAAGGATGAAACATGTCACTCAAAACATATAACTTCGGTGAAGTGAACGGTAATGAGTCAGTAATGTGGATCTGGAAAAATGACATGAAATAATCAGGCAGGCAGCTCAGACTCCAGTGAAGAGTGGTTATACTGACAGTCTTTTATATAGAATAGAGCTAATATTGCCAGGGTAGTATGGATGGAAGTAAGCTGTTAGCCATAGGCATTGTTTTCTTTGTTTGTTTTACGGGGTTTTTTTGGATAGATGCACACTTTTGTAGTTTGTTCTGAGTTTTTTTAAAAATCGTGACTGGATGCTGAAAAGCTGGTCTATTTTTAAGGTTTGCCCTTGATCATGATGGTCTGAGGACCTGACTCCTGACATTTTCATCCAGATGGTTAAAAGTTTTGCAGCCTAAGAAGTTTAGTTATTGGAATTCTGCTTGCGTTGTTTTGGTGCTTCTGTTACTGGTCCAGGTCTCAGTCTCCCCTAGGATTATAGTAACAGCACTCCTATTAATCGCCTTCCACCTACCCAGCCTCCCTGGTGCTCCTGGCTGCAGAACATCCTGGCTGTGATATCTCAGCACGAAGCTCCTGGCCAGTGGGCAGGCCTGGGAAGTGTGTACTTCTGTCCCCTTTGGCTCCTTCCCATATAGAAGACTTGCCAAGTGTCAGTTGTTTATTCCCAAATCTGGTTATTCCAGTTAGACTTATTATTGCAATTTCGGTTAAATATTATGTAAACCTTTGAATGAATGTGAAAAGAGAGTTGGTTTCTATGAAAGCTTGAAGCTGAATGTTTGAGAACCCTTGATAAAAGTGAAGTACTAAAAAAAAAAAATGAGACGGTTAAATTAGATGTGGGCCCGCCATTTTCCCCATTTAAAAGGCTTGGGGAAAATCTGTAAGGATTCTGCACACGTTGCTTTACAAGTGGTTCCCTTTTAAGAACCAAGCTTACGGCCAAACTTCCTTCCCAACAAACAAAAAAGCATAACATGGAGCACCAAGAGTTCTCAAAAATATCTGTAACAGCACATTTATGTGTTCATTACGTTACATGTATGTGCGTATATGTATATAATCTACGTATCTGTATAAGTAGATATATATATATATTTTAAAGATTTCCTGCTTAATAAACTTTATATTAGCTAACCAACTCATGGTCCCTATCAGCTCTGATAAGAGTGCTTCCATTGTGTTTAGCCTTAATCCTCAAATATTAAACTAGACTAGCTTATCTAGTTCATGCCAGGTAGCATAGATAAAATGTGGGTCAGAGTGGCCCTGCTGAGGTAATTTGTATTACTTTTAGAGTTTGTGTCATTCTCAGGATGGCGGAGGCAGAAAGATGAGTGATTTTACACCTCATTTATATGGAGTTCAGAAGCTTGTATCTTGTAATCCAGCAACTTTAATTATTTTGTCTTACTTAGGAGATACTGCTAAAGATCTGTTCCATTTCAAATCCTCAAGCCTACCTGTTAATGGAAACAAGACACATTTGAATCAGTTTCTACTCAGTTCTCTTGTTTCTTTCCATCTCCCAAGGTACCTCTTCTCCTCATTTCTCTGACTGCCCTCCCCTCCACAAGCCTCGCTTCCTTTTCCCGGCCCCAGACTTCGTGTTTCTGGTCCCTTTTGTCTGTCCATAAAGCCTTTTCCAGACTGGCCTCCTCGTCGCAGGCCCCTTTCATTCCAGGAGGTGGGAACTCTCATGACTTTGGTCTACCTTTTTGTAGACAATTTGAGTGAGATTTTTGTTATCCTTTTAGGGTTTAATCTTTCTTGACTTCAGACAACCCTGTAGCCTTCTGGCAGCCTCACACTTTTCAATCAAGGATTTTCATTCATTTCTGACTCAGAATAAAATTGTTAAAAGTAGAGCTGAACCTAGCAGGAAGTGGCAGGACTTGCCGGATATCCTTTTGCTCCCGGTTGAATGATCCTGCCTGCTTCCGGGACTTCCTGTCCTGTCACCTCTTGCAGGTGGCTTTTTTGTCTCTTTTGTTCTCTTTGTCAGGATGTGTGGGGTGGGAGGGAGCCCACGTTCTGCAGAGGTAGATCCTATCCTGAGGGCCAAGTCTCAGGCACATCTGAGTGGGCAGCTGGACCACAGCCCTGGGCCTTGCATCTCTGTTTGGCTTTCTTTCTACTTCCACCAGTCTGTCTTGCCACAGATTTTACTGCTCTTGCGAGGAGGCCTCCCATGCCTCGTGGGACTTCTCTTTGCCATTTGAAGAAATGTGCCAGAGGAGCTTGGATTGTAGGAAATGCTCTAGCATCATGAGGAGAAGATGTCAGTTCTGAAGTAAGTGCCCACAGTTATTGTTTCCCTACTGAGCTCACAGGAGAGGAAGAGGCTGTTGAGTCCATTTTACAGAAGGGAAAACTGAGGCCGGTAGGCCCTGGCCAGACAGTGAAAGGCTGTATCTCCTCCCCACTTTTTAGTCCAGATGAACTTGAGGTAAAAGGAGTGATCGGAGTAGCCCCGAAAAGGGGAAAATGCCATAATGGGGGCTCTTGGCAGCCTTTGGAGAGGTTTTTTGGCTTGAGAAAGTAGGGGGGAAGTTAAGGCAGTTTGTCAGCCTCCAGGAGCCGGAGTGGATCTGTCTCAAGTGCGTGTTTGTTGTTTTTTTAAACACCAGTTGGTGGAGCTACCCCCTTATCCCCCGCTGGCTGTCTCCTTGAGTCCTCAGTGGAAGAAGAGCTGAGATCCCAGTTGTCCTGGGACCTGGCTGGTTTGTGCTCTGTATTTTAAAAGTGCCCCCACCCCACGCTCTTCAGTGTATCTGAGGGCCGGCCTGGGCTGTGTTTGCTCTCCAGGCTTCCGAATTCATTTGATTTCGCAGGGGCTGCGACAGATCAGCCTCGATGCTTTTTTGCACCTTTATTGTTGCCCCTGACTTTTGCTGCGTAGGGTACCATGGGGCGCTGGGGGAAATCATTTGCCCTCAAATCCTCACCAGGGTCTGGGCCGGGCAGTAAACAAAGGCTGCCTAGATGTGTTAATGAGGCAGCGTGAGTAATGGGAACATTATACATAATTACTCGCATATTCATAGGGTGTATGAGGGCCTTAGAAAGGGGAACGCTACTGGCAGAAGTTCTTGAGAGCTGTTTTGGAGAGCTGGTGTGGCCTAGAAGGCCTAAATTGGATCTTAAGTTCTAATTTTGTTAAGTCTGTCAAGCTCCACCACCCATGAAGAGGAAGGCAGTGAGCATTGAAATACTGGCAGCAGTGTTTAGTTACCTTGAGTCCTAGAAGGTCATAAAATTCATAGCCACAAATTTTGCCCCTCCGTACTCCCAGTACAGCTCTTCTCACGTATTTTCTCCAGTACAACCAGGAGTTCTTTTCCAGTGATAGTTTTGGCTGGGGGTGGGGAGGCATGAGAGGGGTGGGTTGTGTGTGTCTTTTCCATCAGGAGACTCTCTGGTTTATGTGACAGCAGCCCAGGTATCTAGTGACTGAATCACCCAGGGGAATGTGGGAGCCATTTGGGCGCCCTGTTTTATTGCTCTCTTTTTAAATCTGGGTGGTTCTTTCTCCATTATTTCGCAGCCACAATTTGGGTTAGGGCTACAATGGTTGTGTGTGTTATCTCTTGGTTCTTATTTCTGCCAGCTGTTAGAAGTGTTTGGTGCCTCTGGGGGCAGAAACAGGTGCCAGGAGGAAATGAGAAGGGATTAGGGCTGAGCATGTGTTTCTTGCATTTATTCCCTCCGTAGGTTTACAGAAGGGGTGCTGCATGAATGCTTATTCTGTTAAGCAGCAGTTGGATGTTGACCTAATCAGGACTTGGAGTGTTTTGTGCTTTGAGTCCATGCCTTATTGCTAGTATGTGGGCTTGGGGAATTTAATGCCTCAGATTGGGACAGGCTTGTTTTGAATATGTAGGGCACCTCTGTGGTTATAGTGGACAAGATTGGGAATATGAGCTGTGTGACCCTGAGCAAGCCACATAACCTCGCTGGGCTGCTTCCTCACCTGGAAAACTTGTTCCATGCACCTCACAGGCTTGTTGGGAGGGTCAGTAAGATTTTTGATGTGAAAGCACTTTGTAAACTGCATGCTATGCACAAATGCTCAAGCAGGTATGATTACACAGTTGGAAATCACCAACCTGGAGACATCAGGTCTGTTGGCAGCCTTCCAGGCTGACTCAGGAATAAATGAATCAGATGAATTCTATACTTTGCCTCTTAATAAGCCAAATGAATAGCAACAGATATTCTGAAGCCCATTTTGGGATATAGAACAAAGCTTTAAAGATTAGAAGGTGATTATATTCAGTATCTCATAATAACCTATAATGAAAAGGAATCTGAATAAAAAATAAAAAATGTATAATTGAATCACTTTGCTGTACACCTGAAATTAACACAATGTTGTAAATCAACTATAATTTAAAAAAAAAAGATTAGAAGGTGATGTCATCTCTTCCCAGCCCCACTCTCTGGTGGTTGAATCTCTTCTCTATTATCCAACACTTGACTTCTGAATATGTCTGGGTGGTGAGTTAGAAAGACTGACAGATTGAGAATGAAGATTAGAGCGGCACTGAATCTTTGCACAGAGACGTTTCACCGAAGATGTTTAACCTGGCTCGGAGCAGTAATCCTTGAACTTGAAACTCTGACCATGAACCTTCAGTGGATCAAGTCTAAGCTACGTTTGTCCTCAGCACAGCATAAAAAGCCCTTGCTCTACCGTGAGCTTCTGGCCACCCGTTCCACTGCAGCTGAGCCAGCCTCTTGGCCTTTGCACATCTTGGTTGCTCAAGTTGCTCAGGGGACGGATTGCCTGTGGAGCCCCCCTTGACCACGCTGAGGCCTGACTGGGCAGCCTGCCACCCCCTTCCCCAGTCAGGCAGAGCCACACCCCTTTTCTGTGGGCCCGACTCCTCACACGTACCTCTAGGTGCTGGAATTAGTGTTTACATGTGTCTCACCCTATTAACCCCACACGATTAGAGGCTGAATTTTCTGTCATCACACAGTTTAGGAAATATTTGTCGACTTGAAGCTTTTGGAGCATTTCAAATAATACCCACTAGTGGGAGGGAATTGGTAAGGGTCTAGTGGAAAAAGGTGAGCTTCACTAATCAGAATTTCACAGCTGAGAAAACCTGAGGTGTCTAGTAACAAAGGTTGCTCGTTTTATCAGTGACGGCGGGGGCATGAAACCCAGCCCCTGATATAGTGGAAGGCCAGCTGGGGTAATGCCTTTGGACCAGCTTTCAGAGATGCTTCCTCCTGCCAGATGGATCCTCAGTTATCCATGGTAACTGCAGTTATTGATTCATTTTCATGGGAAAATAAAATACACATGTAATCCCCATACCTAATTGGGCCAATAGGGTTTGTCCCCCTTTGAAAACGATTCTTTTTGCCTTATAAGAAATCATTCAACTCCAACAGCAACACAAAGGTAAAGTCTACTGCAGTTACCTACGGGGTGCTCCTGCACTTGTAGATAATGTCGTTTTACCTATGTGGGCTCATACTCCTAAGAGATGTTCTATTCCGTCCTCTTTGCATTTATATCTCATTTCAGTTATCAAAATATGATTCTGCATCATTATTTTTAATAGCTGCTGGGCACTCGGTCAATCTGTACTACAGTTTTCTTGACCTGTCTGTTCTTTTTTTTAAAATTTTTTGCGGTACGTGGGCCTCTCACTGTTGTGGCCTCTCCCGCTGCGGAGCACAGGCTCCGGACGCGCAGGCTCAGTGGCCATGGCTCACGGGCCCAGCCGCTCTGCGGCATGTGGGATCCTCCCGGACTGGGGCATGAACCCGCGTCCCCTGCATCGGCAGGCAGACTCTCAACCACTGCGCCACCAGGGAAGCCCGACCTGCCTGTTCTTGATGGTCTTTTCACAGTATGGGGGCTGTCGTCCACAGTGATGTGTGCAGTACGCTTTTCCTTTATCTTTTTGCACTTAATTCCAAACTCCTCAGTGTGGAACTACCACTTTGTGTTAACAATTCAGATCCCTTTTACGTTGTTTTCTGGGAGAGAGACTGTACTAATTTACAGTCCCCCAGGTAGTGCCAGCGGGTTTGTCTGTTGGCTTTTAAATACCAATACAGGCACTTGTAATAAGTAGTAAAGATGTCAGGTGGGTTTTATTTAAGTTTCTGTTTTCTTTCCTTGTCCTCTCTCAGGACATTAGAACTAAATGAGATACGATACGGGAAAGCACTTTGTAAAAGAAAATTGCTCTGAGAACACAATGTGTTATTTAGTCAGGATGACTGTAGCAGTAAAGGAAGAAGCGTCTGTGTAATTGTACAATTACATACTTCATGTTTATGAAATGCTTTTTTTGTGAGGATGTGACGTAACTTTAAAATGACCCCAGAATCCCATTCTTTTCGCAAGTGATTTCAGCCTTGGTTGTGAGGTGGGTGTTGTACGGTGACAAAGGTCCCATTGGGCTCTGGCTTGGAAGACTGTTCAGTCACATACAGCTGACGTATTCTCTGACTCTGTTAGGGGTTAGAAAATATGACATTGTCTTTGTCTTCAGAGAATTTACAGTTCAGTTGACAGCAGAGATGCCAAACCCTGTGGGAAGAGAGCCGGTGACCTTGGGTAAATCACTTCCCCTCAGTCTCACAGTTTCTTCATGCATAAAATGGGGAGACTTAGACTTTCATGTATTGGCCCCTCAAGGTCGTTTTGGGGGAGGCAGAAACGTACTTTAACATGTGAAGTGCTTTATAAACTGTAACTATCTAGACCAGATTATTCTTATTTTAGGTCCTGCAGGTCTTTGTGGCTGTAATTCTCCAGCCTCAAGGTTGAAGAGGGAACACGATGTTTCTGTGTCATCCTTGCTGATTACAGCCTATCTGGGTTGTCTGAGGAAGAGTATAGAACTGAAAATAATATAGATGCTTTTTCTTCCAAACTTAAGGTGAAATGCAGTGTGATCTTTATATCAGACACACTTTTTGGTTGTTCTGATGATGGCTTTTTATCATCCTCCCTCCCCCCATGTGAGAATGAGGTGATATCCCAGAACTGCTAAGAAGCAGCATTACTTTTTGGCATTTAAGAGTACTTTTGGATAAACTTCTTCACCTTCGTTTTCATTCTTCAGTAAAGATGTCTTTACCTTTTTTTTTAAAATTTTAATTTATTTTTGTTTTTGGCTGCATTGGGTCTTCGTTGTGGTGCACGGGCTTCTCATTGCAGTGGCTTCTTGTTGCAGAGCATGGGCTCTAGAGTGCAGGCTCAGTAGTTGTGGCACATGGGGTCAGTAGTTGTGGCTCACCAGCTCTAGAGCGCAGGCTCAGTAGTTGTGGCGCACAGGCTTAGTTGCTCCGCGGCATGTGGGATCTTCCCGGACCAGGGCTCGAACCCGTGTCCCCTGCATTAGCAGGCGGATTCTTAACCACCGCGCCACCAGGGGAGCCCAAGATGTCCATTTAGAAATGAGGTAGGACTTAAATGTTTATTGGTTTTACCTAAATTGCCCCCTTTTCCATTCTTCTGTTGCCCAGAGCATGAAAACGCTGTGCGTTCTGTTTTCAGCTTGTGATAACGTCTTGATGTTGGGGGATGAAAGAGTCGATGTGATGGCGAGGATCCGTGGGCTGGAGTCCCAGTTAAATTGGTAGCACATGGCTTCCACCTGCAGTAGCTCCCTGCCACCAGGACCGGGTACTTGACACATGCCACGTGACTCCTTTCCAAACTGATGGTCCCGAGTGGCCGAGGCTACCACCTTTGATAGGTGCCAAACGGGCAGTCAACCTGGTTTCTTAATCGTTTGAAAATGACGAAAACACTTGGCATTGCTCTGTAAAGAGCTCATTCCCGTGCATTTAGGAGGGTTTAGCAGGGGACAGGGAAACAGTCCTCACTAGTAAGCCTGATTCTCGTGGTGTGGTTTTTGTCTGACTTTCGATTCCATTCGCTCTGCAGCCTTTTCACTGGGACTTGTAGTTGGTTACAATTTTTTGAGGGGGGTTTATTTGATATGTTTACTTATATACATCACACCTTATTCCGAAAAGGATTTAAGGCCATAATGAGCAGTCATCCTGGGAGCAAACAGTTTTTGCTTTGATCTGACTTGAAGTTCACTTTCTAAATCCCCAAAGTGACAACCACATTAAAATATGGGCAGCGAACACTTGTCCTCAACCCACCAGTGTTTGGGCTGAGTAGCCTTTTGTTTTAGCTCTAAAATCATGACTTAAAACTTTAGTTAAAGGCAAGGTTTGTTAAGTAATATTGGTATTGACACCCTGAGAGAACTTTTAATGTGGAAGAATTCTGAAGATGCATGAAAGTAATCCCCAGTGGTGATCACATCCTTGAATGGCAGAGATCAGATTTCTATTTAAATGCCAATGCAGTTTAATAACACCTTTTTCCACCATGCAGGGGGCCAGGGAGGGTCTGGATTTAATAAATGAACTTCTTTGGGGGAAGCGATTGGTACATGTGACTGCATGGTCCAGCATTCTGTGTTTTTAAAAATGTTTGCAAATACTCATTCTGTACCATAATCCTCAAAACTGCTGTTAGGATTCCAAACCATTGTGGTTTAAACTTTGCTGGAATCTGAAAGGTGGCTGACAGAGTGAAAGGAAATCTCCTTAAGTGAAGAACCCATTTGACTTGCCTGATTGTCCCAGGCTCTGGGCTCTGGGCATATCTGAGCCACAGGCCTAGTCTCCTGGTGGAAAAGGTTGGGGAGTACTGGTTTCTTTCTCCTGGACTGCCCCCCACCCCAGCTCAATATAAACACCATCATTTAGTCCTGCAGAAACTCCTGATACAAATATAGACTTGCAGAGCCCTGAGAAGCACACTCTTTTGTACTCGTGATAAATCAGAACTCTAATGATGCTATAAAAATGGGTTTTCTTCTGGCTCTGGTAAGCTAGGAAGCACTGGGAGGTCAGGAGGATGACGGGTCTGACTTGGAAATATCTGAAGCTGAAAAGTGGCTTTTTTTCTTTTCTTCTAATTCTGCTCCCTGCTCCAATTACATGGAGCTGCTACCCCAATGCTGACACGGCCCCAATGAAACACATTTTCTACTCTGGAACTACTAGCCTTTTTCCTTTGCATCTAATGTGAGACTTGCTGAAGTTGTCATGTTATTTCCTTCCAGAATTTTTTGGAGCAGTAGGCAAAGCCTCTTGGGAGTATAAATAATGATGATTATAAAGAACAGTTAGGGGCTTCCCTGGTGGCGCAGTGGTTGAGAGTCCGCCTGCCGATGCAGGGGACACGGGTTCGTGCCCCAGTCTGGGAAGATCCCACATGCCGCGGAGCGGCTGAGCCCGTGAGCCATGGCCGCTGAGCCTGCGCATCCGGAGCCTGTGCTCCGCAACAGGAGAGGCCACAACAGTGAGAGGCCCGCGTACCGCAAAAAAAAAAAAGAACAGTTAGTTTACCAAGGAAGACCATTCATTATCTTTTTTAAAAAATAAATTTATCTATTTATTTATCTTTGGCCGCGTTGCCTCTTCATTGCTGCACGTGTGCTTTCTCTAGTTGCCGTGAGCGGAGGCTACTGTTCGTTGTGGTGCGCGGGCTTCTCACTGTGGTGACTTCTCTTGTTGGGGGAGCACGGGCTCTCGAGCGCAGGCTTCAGTAGTTGTAGCGCATCAGCTTAGTTGCTCCGTGGCATGTGGGATCTCCCCGGACCAGGGCTCGAACCCGTGTCCCCTGCATTGGCAGGCGGGCCCTTAACCATTGCGCCACCAGGGAAGTCCCAGGCCATAATCTTTGATTTGCAAAAGGTTTTACAGCTGAACATTGTTTGCTTACAGATTAATACAAATGAAGACCTTAATGGTACCTATTGTAAGAGGAGTCCTTTTACTCCACTTATACACGGAGGAGGTCATCTCAATATGGAACAGAACACATTGCTCAGTTCTAACTGCTTGTTTCTCCGGACAGGCATTACATACGGTCGGGGAAGACCTGGGGTGGTGCTTCATGGTTGCTTTTTTCCTACCATCAATGGCACAGAATCCTCCCTGCTGAGTGTGAAAAGATTTTTAAGGCTGATAAGTGACCGAATGTACTTTTGGAGTCCCTCCTCTGACTGCTTCCTTCCCAACTTACAAATCCAACCAAAGACGGTTTTAAAATGAATTTAAGGGACTTGTCTAAGTAGGCACTGACATTGGATAAATATGGTAGGCTGTCATGCTCTTAATTAAAGCCCACATCATAGCTGCAGGGAAATAGGAAGCCTCCAGTTGCAGTTTTTATTTTTTGGGAGATTATAGTTACCCCTCATCACACTTTTCAGTCTAACTACAGTGTGTGTGTGTGTATATATATATATATATATTCTTGGCATACATTGCGGTCCTTGGCTGCTGTATCTTTAGCAAAGTGTCAGCCCCTTTTAGCCCTTTCTTTTTAAAAACTCTCATATCCCCAACTTATTCCAGTTCCTTTGGCAGTTCTTCAACTATGTTTCTTTTGGCGTTCTACTGGTGGTTCAAGACAGAAAGGCATCCTAGGCATCTCAGTCTTCCCTGAGTGATCTTGGATGTGAATGTGATTTTTTTCTTTTTTTTCTCGCTTAACAGTTCGGTGGTTTTTAGTATATTTGGAGCTGTGCAATAACACCGCGATCAATTTTAGAACCTTTTCATCACCCCAAAAAGAAACTCTATACCCATTGGCAGTCACTCCACATCTCACCCCAGTTTTTCTAGTCTTTGGCAACCACTAATCTACTTTCTGTCTCTATGAATTTGCCTATTCTGTACATTTGATGTAAATGGAATCATACAATATGTGGCCTCTTGTGACTGGCTTCTTTCACTTGGCCTAGTGTTTTGAAGGTTCCTTCATGTTGTAGTGTGTGTCGGGACTCGGTTCCTTTTAATGGCTGAATAATACTCGATTGGGTGGGCACACACCACAGTTTGCTCATCCATTCATCAGCTGATGGCTGTTGGGCTTGTTTCCACCTTTTGGCTCTTGTACATAATGCTTCTGCGAACACTCGTGTGCACGTTTTTGTGGGGATGCTGCTTGCATTTCTCTTGGAATACCTCAAGCTAGACCGTCTTGCCCATCTAGGTGATTACTACTGATACATTTATTTACTGCTCTTTCACCTGTGAAGCTGTTCCTCTTAGCCTGTGTCCCAGAGCCTCCTGTGTTCTGTGTGGCAGAAGGCTGAATGGGACCCTCTCCTGCTGGGGGCAGCTGCCTTGCCTTGGGGTGGTGGGGTTCTCACTTTCCTCCCTGTCTGGCTGCTACTCTTAACTGTTTGTGGGTGGCCAGCAGTGGTCTTATTTCCCCTCCCCCTTTTCTTTGCAAGCTCTGAACGCTTGGTTACGCGTGAGAAAGTGGTGGGGCTTGGAATTTCATCATGGGATGATTGGCTCTTTGTGGGTGCTCAGGTGTTTTGGGTTGTCGTTCTGGGCCTTCAGGTGCATCTCTGCATAGCATTTACCACGTAGTTTTGGGAGGAGCCAGGGGTTTAAAAACCCTGGCTCCGCTCTGGGCGGCAGGGTAGGACCGAGGGGCTGTTTTTCTGTCTTACCTTTGGTTTTTGACTTTGTCGTGGTTACCGACGTTGACGTGGTTTGGCAAAAGACTGTGGGGAAGAGAACCACCGTCTACCTAGAAATTCGCCTGATTTTCTTGCTCCTTCCAAGCCGCCTTTTACCTAAACGAAAAATGCTTAAAAATCAAAAAAGGGCCTCATAACAAACTCCTTTAAGAAATGGGAGTTCTTTTAAGGAAGAGGGATGGTGCCATGTTTTCTTTGGATATTTCTGATTTTTTCCCCAGATTTATTTTTCCCAAGTTGGTGTGAGATTGTTGAGATGAGATCAGTCTCCTACTTGAGTAGAGCACTTCTGGCTCATTTTCAAGTGTTCGTAGAAAGTATGAGGCGATAGAAGATAGTTGGAATGGTGGGGATGGAAAAAAGCCCCATGACCAAGGGTGCTGGAGGCCTTTGGAGACTTGGACATTGTGGGTTCTTCTGGTTCTCTGGGAGTGACGACTTGGTGTGGGTGTCCCTGCCTTTCCTCGAGGTTCCTGGTGATAGGAAGCCAAAGGCTAGTGTGTTAGCGTTTGGGGATCTTATTACCTACTGCTCAAGTTCAGTGTCAAAAAAATTCATTAATAACGAGATTAATCACGTTTTTCCACCACTCCCCGGTTTTTCTGGTACGGCTCTCGGTTCCAGATTGACTCTTGTGTCACTGATTTGCCTTACCTAAAGGGCAGACGGCTGTATTCACTATTTTCTCTGTAGTGGCTAACTAACCAAGAATTTGCAAGGTAAGATACCCACCTCAATTTAGAAGGTGGTAGGTGTGAGTGAGTGAGTGTATATGTGTGTGAATATCTAAGAAGGAGTTGCTGTTTTAAACTTTGCATTGTTTAACTGGAAATCTGTGTTCTGTTCTGCCAGGCTGCCTTTGTGTGGTGTTACCTATAACCTACACACATACTTGTGCCATTTCAAAAGCAAATGCCACATCCCTCCTACTAAAATTGCTTATTAGAGCTAATTTTACGAATTGAGTTAGAACTGCCCTATAATGTAATGCAGAATATTTCCCAATAATGCCTAGGTTAACAATGATAGTCTCGCTGTATTGTGCAAAAAAGGCTTCTGTTCAGACCCAGCTGGGTTTCAGGCTTAATTCATTGCTCTATGGTGGGATCACCACAGCTGCTGTGGGGCCTTTACAAATGCAAAAAAGCTGTCAGTGTTTGTTTCATCAGCTGCATAAGTGATGAGGCCAAGTTGAGGAATCCATTCCAGTGCGCAGTGTGCAGGCTGTAGCCATTATTGTTTACAGAATTAGTGTGTTGGAGCTTTAAAATAGTTGGCACATCGACCGCCCTTTAAAAGCACAAGACTAAGGGACAGGACCAGTTGGTTGTACTTGTAATGTTGGCCGGATCCAACCCAGCCCTTGTCTTTGACAGTTGCTTGCCCCCGTCTGTGCTGTGGGACTGACCCTCTTTTGGACAAGGCAGGGGTGCTGAATTCATGTCCCTTTCGTTCTGCATCTCAGACTTAGGTTTGCGGTCTTCTTCTTCTTCTTCTTCTTTTTTTTGGTTAGAGTTTTTCTTGTTGTTTTAGAGTCCCATAATTGAATTTTAAAGCCTTAATAATCCTCCTAGCTCCAAAGAGATATCGGACTGTCAGCTGGGACTTCAGATACCTTTGCAGTAATGTTCCAGATCCAGCTCTATGGGGTTTACTTTGTGAAGTGATATCGCTTTGGGAATTGTCCTCAAGTCTCCCTGTGGATACAGAAGTGGAGCCTACTTCTTGGCTACAGAAGGAGACAGTGGACAGGTCACTTTCCAGCCAGTTAGGGGGTATCCCTGCAGGGTTCCTCAGTGGATGCTGACCCCCTTCCCTAGGGACCTGGTGTAGCCATGGCAGCACGTCTAGTCCCTTTAGGGACCTGCGTCCATGGTGTGTCACAGGATAGTGTAGAATTGTCCCTTTCATTTTAACCTGATTGATTTTCAGCCCCCTTCTCAGCTCAGGGGTCTGTCTGAAAGTCATGCCTCATGGAATCAGAGGGCACTGGTGGTAGCCAGTCTGTACAGGTTTTAAAAGTGGAGCTTGTCAGGTCTCTTAGCCAACGGGGATGAATAACGGTGCTTCCTTCCTCCCAGCTGGAAAGGTCCCAAAGTGCTGTCCCATGTTCATAAAAAAGATGGCACGAGGCTCAGGGTCTCCAAATTAAAGGTCAGTACTGATCAGCTTTATCTCAAATAACTGTCACATATACTCTTCCTAATTCCTTTATGTCTCTACGTTTTACCCTACAGAGTGTCTGGAGCCCAAGAGGACAAATGGGTCCGATGAATCCCATGTGGTATTTGAACTGATTAAGCAGAGTTTGGGGATCCTGGTATGTCCTCCCTTGAAAAGAGCTCTCTTGAAGGGAGAGGATGGTCTTGGACAAGCGTATTTTAACTCTTATAGTGAACTTGCATATAAAGTCAAACATCAGTCTAGATATTTTACTTTCTTCCTACAGCCCCTCCCAGCAACCGTGACACTCACCCTGGAACAGTAGTAATGAAAAGGAAAATAGCAAACAATGAGTTCCACATCCTCTGCCCCTGGGGGAAAAAACTACCTCTTAGGGCCTCAGAAGGAAACGGCAGTTTCCTGGGCCTCGCTCTCCACCCAGAGTGCTTGGCTGCCCTTCAGGAACCACATTGCCTCACCCGTTTCTCCTGGCTGCGGTGTGTGTTGTATATTTTGGCTTTAGGAGTCTCTTATCCATAACAAGCTTTTATTGTCATTATGAGGCAGAAACGTGTTTTTGTGTTAGCTTATATGGAAGTACTGCATTGTCTGTTTTAAAACAATTTTGTGAGTACATAATCTGGTGGAGCGTGTGTGTGTTTGTGAACATCATCTCACCACTCCTGGAGACCTCAGTTGCCTGCCTCCTAGGAAACTGCTCTAAATGCCACCCTGCCATACTAGCTGAGTGCCCTGGGAGGTCACTGGGCCTCATCTGAGAGCCAGCCTCAGTGTGCTGCACTGTAAAATGGGATGCAGATGCCTCCATGAGGGAAGACGAGGTGTTCTGTTTGGTGTAACTGTGTTCCCTTATGCCTGCACATCAGTGTCGCTCTCTTACAGCCGCTTGGTGGAGGGTTTGGACTAATACTGACGTATTGCAACTTGCTGGATGGCAAATGATTAGTTAAATCGTTCTCCTTTGGCTGTGGGGAGAGGTGGTGAGCTCAGCACAGAGCCTGAGCTTCCTGGAGTGTCATTCTCCTGACCTCAACGCCTTCCACCCATCCAAAAAAAAAATCTTAGGCGAGCAGCTCACCAGCATCAGATGTAGCATTCATTGGCTTTGCTTTTCCCATGTAGAGGTTCAGAGATCTGTTTGAGGGGAAGCAAAAGGCCTGGGGATGCCAGCGACTGGGAAGGGAGCGGCTGAATCCTCACCAGCTGATGTAAATGGCTTCAGGTGCCGAGGAGGGAACGCCTGCTCCCTGGCAGGGCGACAGTGGTGAAACAGTCCAGGTAGCACGTTGTTGTTAGAATCAGGTTTCAAACGATAGTAAAAACGTGGATGGACTCGAATACTCAGAATGGAGTGCGCCAATTCTGGGGCGTTTTCTGGTTGGTTGTTTCAACCCCTGCTGTTGCAAGTCTTTATGGGAGGATATTTCATTGGCTCTCCTGCCTTTAGAAGTCCGCTGTGATGTAGGAAGGAGATTTCATCTTGGTTTCATTACTGAGGACCTTACGGGGCCTCCTGGCTGTTAGTCTGACAGTTTTTTGTTACCGTACATCCGTCTGGATGGGATCAGAGGTTGCTGGGCTGTGTGCATGCTGACCCCCAGAGGGCTGTGTGTTTTACCTACATTCCGAGGATGTGGCCGTGTTACTTGGGGCCCTGGAAATAAGCTCCATTCATCCGAGGGTTCAAATGAGGAAAGTGGTTCCGTGGAATGCACATTCACATGGCCCCCCAGAATGCTGCTGGGTCAGAACTCCTATGTCTCAGCCCCAGAGCGACAGAGGGGGGATTAGTGATTTATACTCTGGCCACGGTATAAATGGGGGGGATATGGACTCCTCCCCACTCAGAGGGTGGGTGGCTGGTGGATGGAAGTGTAAGCTTTGCTTATGAAACTATCTGCTCACTGGACCCTGTGCTGAGGGGCGGTGCCGCCAACTCTTTCGCTTCTCTGGACCTACCCCTTGATGCAGAAATTTCAACCAAAACCTCCAGACCCTCTAGGGTGACACATTTGACCAGAATTAGCTTTTTGAAAGGGCACAGCTAGGGTGTCCTACATAAGCACTTTAGCAGCACAACCAAAAAGCTCGTCAGCTTTGAGCTCTGATTGTTGTTGACCGTGGTTATCTTGCTGCTGCTGATAGAAACGAGAGAAGCTCATTTGCCAAAGGGACTGTCCGTTCCTTGCCAGGAGTGCAGCTTAACTCTGGGCTTCCTCTGGTCGGAGGAAAATGGTCGCTTCCTCCCTCTTCTCCTCTCCATTTATCCAGTTGCGGCTGGACTGCTGGGGGAGGCCTGGGGAGAAGGGGGTGAAAGAAAGAACAGCTAAAAAGTGGTTGTGCAGAATGTGTCTGGAAAGGCCGGTGGCTTTAGAAAGGGGGTAGAGTGGGAGGGGGTGACAGTCGCTGAAGCATGACAAGCCTTCAGAGGCCCCTGGGACTTAAAAACAAAAAAGGGAGCTTTCTGCAGGTCTTTCACACGCACACGTCTTCCTCTCCTCCGTCCATTCCCCCCTGCTGGTCTGTAAATCTCTCAGTTGGACATTTTTAACATGGGAGTGCTTCGTCCTGTGCTTCAGTTGGCAGGATGCTCACATGCAGCTGCAAAGAATTCGCTTCTCCTTTTCACAGCATCTCAATGAAAAGCGTTCGTGGGGCTACAAAACAAAATAAAAACTTGAGGGGTTTTCAGAAGTGGAAGCCAAGTTTAATTAAAGTCAAGGAAGTTGGGGCTATATAACTCTTTTGTTAAGTCTTTTCAAGTCAGGCGTGTGCCCGTGGCCGGCAAGGTGGAAAGTGCCGGGTGGCTGCCCCCAGTTGGGAAGTTTGAGGCCTCTGTGTCTGGCCTGTGTTTGGGGAACATCCTAGAGTTTATCAGAAGATGTGCTGCGCTGTCACCTCTTGTTGCCCCTTTATTAGGTGCTTGCCTCTTTCTTGTTAGAGGAGGAAAACCCTTAAGTGGCCTCTGTCTCGTCACACCCCTGCTTCTACCCCCAACCCTAGACCAAGCCCCTGGACTGTAAAACTTCTTATAAAAAGTGAAGTTTCTGGGCTTCCCTGGTGGCGCAGTGGTTGAGAGTCCGCCTGCCGATGCAGGGGACGCGGGTTCGTGCCCCGGTCCGGGAAGATCCCACATGCCACGGAGAGGCTGGGTCCGTGAGCCATGCCGCTGGGCCTGCGCGTCCGGAGCCTGTGCTCCGCAACGGGAGAGGCCACAACAGTGAGAGAGAGGCCCACGTACCGCAAAAAAAACAAAAAAACAAAAAAACAAACAAAAAAAAAAGTGAAGTTTCTGACTTGATAACTGCCTTCTCACGTTGGCTTTTTAACCTTTTAGTGTACTTTGGAGGTACTCCTGAGCATTTTCTTGGGTGATGGGTCATTTGCTTGGTCTTGGAGATTTTGCACATGTTCACAAACGTGTACATTTGCGAGTGCCTTTGGGAGGAAACCCTCCCTGTTATGCAGGTGGTCTGTATGTGTGTCTGCAGTGCTGACTGCAGGGACTGGAGCCCAGGCAGGGTCCAGAGCCCAGGCAGGGTCCAGTCAGGCCTGGATTGTCAACAGAAAGGAAACTGAGAATTTACCTCACAGGTTGAAGAGAGGTACATTTAATATTTGGTGACAGGGCCTTAAATTGAGTTTTGCCAGGAGACTGCTTAGCTTTATTCCTGATATTCCTGAGTAGTCACAGAAATTGTGTAATTGTGTGTGTTTTTATTAAAAAAATTTTTTTTTTTAAAGACACAAGGTATTGGTACACCCAGCGAGCTCAGTCGGTAGAGCATTGAGACCCTTAAAGACAAGGAATTCTGTACAAAAGGAAAACACTGTTTCGTACTTTTGTAGATTCTAGCGCTTCTTTTCTTCTGACTGAGGAAACGATTTACTCAGGATCTTTTTTGGGTGTTTTCGTGTATTTGATCCTAACCATTTATTAGGTAGTCTGACAATCTTCTCTTATTTCATTGGTATAGAATTGGTGCTTTAAGAAGCTTAACGGTTTCAAGTGCTGTCAGGCTGACGTGTCCTGGGGCCTGGAACTTGAAACCGTACTTTTGGACTTGACAGTAAATGTGTTGTAGAGGTGCTCAGCTCTGGTTTGGGTTTATGCTCTGACTTGGAAAAGCAGTGGAACTTCGTACAGTTGAGTTTTCCTTAGCTGAGAAGTCGTAACGTATGATGGGAACATTCTGATTTCTGTCTTCCTAGACATTTGTAGCCCGACGTCGCTTTCGCTTTATTCAGCTTTAATTCTACAAGTATTTATTATCTTCTTTGTGTTATTTGTCCAGTTACGTATTTTGTGCTCTCGTGGTGGGGAAGGATGTGGGAAGGAGTCCAGTATTGAGACCAAATAACGTTCCAGGAGGTTTTCGGCCGCTGCACGCTGATCACACAAGGATCTTATTACGAGGGAGCTTCTCATTCGGCAGGTCTGCGGTGGGGTTTGCGATGCTGCATTTCTCGAAGGCTCTCAGCGGATGGTCCTGTGTCCTCGCAAGGGTTTAGGACAGCTTTGATTTTGTGCAAGTGGTTCTCATTTTTTTCACGTCTGTGTCGCAACCAGAGCAGCTCTTTGTGCACTGGGGAGTTGTCATCAGATCTCTTCTACCAAAAAAAGTTTAAAAGCCTCACTTTAGGGGATCCAGCTTGCTGAAGCAGCAGGGACTGAAGACCACATTCGTCATTCTCCCCCAATTGAAAGATGTTTAAAAACAGTTATGGGATTGTAAAGCCTCATAAGCATTGCTTCAAGCAGCCTCTTTTGGCCCAATGTCCTATACGCTCTCCTTTCTGAGGACCGTTCTTTAATTTTTATTCTGGAAGGAAGCCTGGTGTTTCCTTAAAGACTAGTTATTATAATGCACTGTCTGTATAATGTTATGTGTTTCCCCAAACTCTGTCATGTCTCATTTGGTAAACACAGAGCAGTCTCAGGGATTTCTGTGTAGGGCCCTTGCTGTTTTGCTGGTTTCTATCCAGAACTCATCTTGAAAGCTTATATGTCTTTTAAAAAAGAAGCTCTCTATTGGATGGTAGCTACTATGGGTTTGTACCTACTTAAATGTTTTATGAAACAGTGTTTTATCTGTTCACACCTTACCATAGCCCTGTGAAGTGGCTGTTTTCCCCCAAATTGCAGTTGAGGAAACAAGGCAGGGGAAGGGGTCCAGGGTCGGCCTCCCCGGCCCCCATCCCCAGGGGAGGTTTGAATCCTACTCTTGTTCCGCTTTGAAGACTGTGCTTGTTGTCTTCTGGGCGGGCAGTGCTGCCTGGCTGTTAGGCAGCCGAGCCGTGGGTTTCAATTCTGACTTTTGGTATTTACTTAATCTCTCTGTGTCTCACTTTGTTTTAATCTTCAAAATGGGGGTCATAAGTAGTATAGTATGTGTATGTCATTTAATTTTGAGTGTCTGGCCATTTTACTTTTTTTTTTTGTTTACTACGTTATTATTGCTGCCACACCGTCACTGAATTCATAAGCCCAGATCCTACCGCCCCCCAAACCCCCATAGTAGTTCTTAAAAATCATTCTCTCAAGTGTTAAGATTTTTTTTTTTTTTTTTTTTTGGTACGCGGGCCTCTCACTGTTGTGGCCTCTCCTGTTGCGGAGCACAGGCTCCAGACGCACAGGCTCAGCGGCCATGGCTCACAGGCCTAGCCGCTCCGCCGCATGTGGGATCTTCCCAGACCGGGGCACGAACCTGTGTCCCTGTCCCCTGCATTGGCAGGCAGACTCTCAACCACTGCGCCACCAGGGAAGCCCCAAAAGAAGAGTTTTAATGATATTTCGCTCAGGTTAAAAGGTATGATACTACATTAAGATTTATTATGTATTTTATCAGTATATGAAACAAAACCTAGTAAGTGGCTATTTACAGAGAAGGAAGTTGGACGATTCACAGTTGGTGTTTACTAGATTTTGTGGGTCTTCATTTGTTACTTGCTCCATTTCCCAGTGTGTGTGTGTGTGGGGGGGGGGAGTTCCTTCTGCCTGGAAACATTGCAGCTTCCTCATAGTAAGAGTAACTGTATTTCCTGGTCTCCACCACACTCATGTTCACTTGTCATCTTTTAAGAAATATTTTTAATTTGCTAACAGTATTGAATACACATAGTGAGTTCTCTGTAAACATATGCTGAATTGAATAACGAAATGATTAAAGGCTTTAAATAGGATGTGTTTATAATCTTTTCTTCTACAATTATTTATCCCCACCGGTGTCTCCCCTGGGACCAGCTCTTAGTTATAAAAGTAAGGAAGTGATCTTCACATAATGGTTGTGTTCTTTAAAAAATTGTTTTTAAGGATTTTTTTGAAGCATTTTTTTTTCAGCAGTAATGTAAATTAGTAGGACCCTGGTTTTGAATTCCGAAAGATCAATTTCATTCTTGTGGGACTACTCACTGAAGAACTTACTATTTCATTTTTCCCCCCTTTTGTATCTCTTTCAAAATATTTATATCTTTTTCCTTCTCTATCTTAAAAAAATACATATTTAAGATGTTGGGGGTAGGGGTTTATTAATTAATTAATTAAAGCTCCGTGGCGTGTGGGATCCTCATGGACCGGAGCATGAATCCGTGTCCCCTGCGTTGGCAGGCAGACTCTCAACCACTGTGCCACCAGGGAAGCCCGGGGGCCACTCTTCATCACAGTGCGCGTGCCTCTCACTATCGCAGCCTCTCTTTTTGCAGAGCACAGGCTCCAGACACACAGGCTCAGTAGTTGTGGCTCACGGGTCTAGTTGCTCTGTGGCATGTGGGATCCTCCCAGACCAGGGCTCGAACCCATGTCCCCTGCATTAGCAGGCAGATTCTCAACCACTGCGCCACCAGGGAAGCCCCCTAAAAATATTTTTTGACGTGAAATTTTTAATTATTTTTGGCAATGTTGGGTCTTTGCTGCGCGCGGGCTTTCTCTAGTTGCGGTGATCGGGGTCTCCTCTTTGTTGCGGTGCGCGGGCTTCTCATTGCAGTGGCTTCTCTTGTTGCGGAGCACGGGCCCTAGGTGCGTGGGCTTCAGTAGTTGTGGGCTGCGGGCTGTAGAGTGCAGGCTCAGTAGTTGTGGTGCACGGGCTCAGTTGCTCTGCGGCTTGTGGGATCTTCACGGACCCGGGCTCGAACCCGTGTCCCCTGCATTGGCAGGCGGATTCTTAAACACTGTGCCACCAGGGAAGCCCTGAAATATTTATTTATTTGCATTTTATGAGAATTTCAGGGATGTCCTTACTGTTTTGCATGTTTCTTTAAAGGTGAATGAAGAAACTGGTGCATTGTTTTTTTTTTTTTTTTTGGTCAACTAGAGAATTTTGTGATTCTGTTTATGTTCACAGGAAAGCTAAAGGTTTCTATGTGTTATCTAGTATTTTGTTCTGAAGAAACGTGTGCTATTTGTAAAACAGGAAATGTGTGGGAAAAGGGCAGTTCAGCAGTCATTTGGGATCTGAGATCCAAATTAATTTGTCTTCATTCAGGTAACTTAACACAGTCTGGTACTGATCTTTCCAGAGTGGTTTATTACACAGCAGCCCAGGACGGGAAAGGGAGATTTTAGAACTTGCGTCTTTATGTGTGAAAGCGGGTAATTTAGTAGACCAGAGCCAGCAATTCTGTTGCTTCACTATTGATTCTGGATTTTTTTCTCTTCATGGTGATCCTTGGCATCTTTCGTCTTCGTAGGGTCTAAGAAGGAGATTTTAGTGGTTTCCACTCTTCCTTTCCTTTTTTTTTTTGCAGTACACAGGCCTTTCACTGTTGTGGCCTCTCCCATTGTGGAGCACAGGCTCTGGACGCGCAGGCTCAGTGGCCATGGTGCACGAGCCCAGCCGCTCCGCGGCATGTGGGATTCTCCCAGACCGGGACACGAACCTGTGTCCCCTGCATCGGCAGGCGGACTCTCAACCACTGCGCCACCAGGGAAGCCCTTCCTTTCCTATTTTTTCCCATTCCCTGATTGCATCAGTGGAACCCTTAAAAAGCTATTGACAATCTGATGGTCTAAAGCTCCACCTGCAGTTGGACGCCAGTTGTCCTTCTGGAATGTTCTTTCCACAGGAGGCTGCTGGTACTAGTGTTTGGGCCATAGTAGGTTTTAGTTAGACCTCTGACTTATGGTCTCTGGAGAGGCCACCAGACTGCAAGAGCCTTTCTGGCTTCCCAGTTTGTGTGATAGGATTAAAAGTGGGTTTTGCTGGGTTACCTGGGGCTCTGTGACTTGAGGTCACAGCCTCTGCGTCACGGAGCAGCAGGAGGTGTGCAGGCAGCAGAAAGAGCTGTCGGGTCTCCCTTGTGAAGACGTGTCTGGGCTGAGGATCCAAGAATGGAGAAGCACAGTGCAAGGGGCAGCACAAACGCTAGCCCTTGGGGGTCAGAGGCAAAGACAAGAACAAGCTGGAAAACTTTGTCCTGATCTAGAAAGAGGTCATATAGACAGGCCTTTGGATCTTTGGCGTTTACTTTCTTTTCTTCCAAAAGGCGGAGTGCACAGCTGAGTCGGAAAATTTCCTACATCCACAGCTTCTTCATTAGGTACTGATAGCGGTTAATTCAAAATCACTTGTAATTGGAAGCAGCTGCTGTTTCCCAGCTGACTAGGTGTTGGAGTCAGATGCTTTGAATTAGCTGGACTTGGATTATTCATATTTTAATTAAAGTCCATTTTATCTCTCCCCTCCTCCCCCCAGTCTCGTCTCTCCAATGGCCAGGGTTTTATGGTAACATATTTGAAATTACAAGAGCATCCCAGTAGAAAGGCATAACGTAAGTTCAAGGACTTGCAGTTGATTATGGTCTTGTATTATTAAACAGCGAACTTAACTGCATTGCAATTCCCTTCTCTCACTCTCTGAACCTTGCTTCTGTCGTGGGGAAATTCCATTCCATGTAGAAAAGTTGAGATTTTTGTCCCCTTTCCTCCTCTTGGGATACAGACATACTAGCTTAATTGCTTGTGTCACTGCTATGGGAAAGGTGCTGCATGAAATGGGATAGGCATTTCTGGTACTTTTCATCTAATGGGGTTTGCAAATTAAGCCACGAATAGTGGGGCTTTGGGGCAGTTGGGGATATTTTCTTATAAGAAGAAAAGTTAATGAGTGCAATGGTGAAGCTGTTTAGTGCTTCTGTGTAGATACAGAATGTTCAACAAGCAGCTTGTAGGGATAAAAAAACCGACTGCCTTAATTTTGAGAAAAAAAGGTACTGGAAAAATCGCTATGCATTTCTCTCTCCATTGATGCTAGTGAGGAAAAGAGGCAGTGCTGGAGGGAAGGAGGTAATCGGATGTTGCTTTCCTTTCCCTGTTTAAGGTGACTAACGTTTGACCTGGTAAATGTCCTAGTTAATTTAATTTTGTTTTGGTCCCTCTCCTCCCCTTGAATGTCCGAGTTTAGCTGACTCGCAGAAAAACCAGGGCAATGCAGACCCACTCGATTTTGCATACCTGTTACAATGCTTAAGCATTCTGTGCAGTCTCAGGAACCTTTAAAAGGGCATAAGAGGTAAGATTACTGTCCAAAAGGAGTTTAAAGTGTCCCTGGAGAGAGAAAGCATGTATTTGTCAATGCCTTTAGGGAACTTTGTAAATCACTGTCAGTGCATCCCATAGGATTTGGCTCATCATCTACCGAGCACTTCTAGGGGCGATCGGCTGTTTGGAGGTAGAAGGTCACCCCTGGAGCAATGCAAGAGTCCACCCAGCCGAATCCTTCCATTTCCCTGTCTTTGCAGAGGTTGCCTAAGGATGTCCACCTAGTTGTCAGCACCTTGACTAGAGACTCCAGATCTGTCTAGCATTTTCTCCTGTTCCTGTCCTGCATTGGGGCAGAGATCTGGGGCCCTGTGGAATGAAGCAAGGGATTTTGTTGGCCTGTGTACACGGTCAAGGACTGGGACAGATGGGCTGGGGTGTCACTGTAAGGAGTAGTCCTTGTGTGTTTCATCCATGCCACCTGACATCTCCAGTGACTCTTCAGCATAAAGTTGCTATGCTAGTTTCTTGGTAATAAGCCTGGCACACTTTGATTGTTTTTGGACTTTCGCCACAAGGCCATCAGCAGGCAAGCCCAGGTCTGCTTTAAGGAAGAGGGAACGCATCTGACAAAGCAAGCATCTTAGTACCGTGTATTTCATTAGAAAGCTACAGTCCCTTCAAATTTACCTTCTTCATGAATGTGGGTGCTTAGTGAGAGGTCTTTGTGGAATTCTCTCCGTGGTAGTAAGCACCACACTTTTGAGTGCCTGGCCTGCTAAAAAACAGATTTAAATGTTAAAGTGTGTAAACTAAATGTATATATTCTCACATACCTCTGCAAAGCAGAGTTTATTCTTTTATTTTACCGATCAAGAGTCTTGGCTTTTGAGAGAGAAGAGGCTGAAGCAGTGTGGGGTGTAGGCGGAGCTGGAGTTGAGTCCACTTTTCTCCATTGTATAGATTTCAGTAATGGTATTTTTGTGCCCCAAGGTGTCTAGGCTTACAGATTTTGACCCTTCTCTCTCCTGGGTAAAGGTCTTCGGGGTTGTCGGCCAGCCCCTTTTTCAGGGTACTCAAATGAAAAGAGGAACCAGTAGTTAAACTTAAATCTCTAATCAAGGTCCAGCAGGCCTCATTTTGCATTTTAAGGTAACTCTTGAACATAACAACTTAATAAGGTAAAATTATGATTTTTATAAATTGAGTAGCTATTACTGAAGCATTACACTTATATCTATTTCAAGAAGAAAAACAGGAAGAATGTATACTATATAGCTTACTAATATGTAAACAAGGATTCCATCTAGTTAGAGATGCTTGGGGAAATTTCAGGAGAAAGTTGGCAAGAGCAATATGGATAAATGGAGACAAAGCAGAAACAACTTTTTTGGGGGAGAGAGCACACCGGCGGTGCATGCTGTAGAAGGTGCAAGGAAAAAATTAACCCCAGTAAGAAGTATGCCCTCAGGAAGACCAGTGTGGCTGACATAATTACTGAAGGTGCAGGAGAGGAAGGGTCCACACCCACAGGAGGGAATTGATGCGCGGGGAGGGGATGGGGCAGAGGTTACCCAGCTGTTGTGTAAACTCACTGCAGAGTCCCAGATTGGTGGATGCTGGTGGCTACTGGGGGATGGCGCCAGCACCCCAGGCCTAGTCTCGCCTGGGCTGCAGAGTCTCTCATTCCATCTGAGGTCTTCCCCTGATGGGACTGAATCCACATTTGTGGAGGGGTGGGGGAGGGGAGGGGAGGGAGGAAGG
>NW_020172280.1:3574560-3580058 GCF_003031525.2 Neophocaena asiaeorientalis asiaeorientalis
GGAAGGCTTAAAGGAAGGTGGGGAGGAGGAGAAGGGGGGGTGTTGAATTTCAGTGTTTCTCAACTCAAGGAGCAGGAAAGCGAGATTCTCAGAGTATAAAGAAAGAATTCTAATTAGAGGATAAAAAAGAATTGAGAGCTAGGAGAAAGAGAGACTTTTGGTTTTCAAAACTTGAGTGTGGGGAAGAATCACCTAGGCCTACCCTATTGATGCCCCGAGATGCTGGTCCCACCTAGCACTAGGAGAGAAGAACGCAGCTGAGATGAGAACTTAGCCTTGTGGGGTGCTTTTATTTATTGACTTCAGAAAAGGGTTTTTGTCTTCTCACAGCAAAGTGTACAGGAGGCCACGTTGGGGGTGTGTGCACGCGCGTGCGTGTATGTGTGTTCGGGGTGTGATGGTGAAGGAGGACGCCGAAGAGGGGAAGTGACAGGTGCCCAGACAAAGACGAGAGAAGCTGTAGGGCTGCTGGCTGTCTACCTTAGAAAGCGAAGAATAGTTTACATTTGGAATGGGACTCAGGGAGGAAATGCTTTGAGATTGAATTTGTTTCCCCCTGAGAAAAACGAATTATTATATACCTGTTGCTGATGGATGATAAGCTGCTTTTTTGTTTTTTGCTACTAACTGTAGCTGTGACCCTCATTTTAGTATCTCTCAACTCACATCTGTAGGAAGTTCTCTATCACATAGACCTAGGATTTCAGTTGTCTGGTCAGAGGGTGTATGCATTTTTAATGTTAATAAATACTAAAATGTTCTCTGAAATAATTGAAGCGCTACACTCCTCCCAGCAAGATATGTCCTTGCTAAAGTTGATATTGTCAGGTGTTTTGTTTTTTAAAGTGTCATGAGTCTGACTTGTAATGTGTATGGATTCATGTGTTGAAGTTTATGGCACACCATGCTTCCCGTTTTCAGTGATACTCTGGGGTCTAGAATGTTTGTGTCCAAGTGTATTACTCTTTATCTCCCTTGCTAATTTATAAAAGTCTTTACTGCATTGAAATTAAATTCTGCATTAAAATTCTGCTGTCACTTCCCTTAGCTCTCCAAGCACAACTTTCTTGTACTTAAATTTATACCATGTTTATCTGCACTTGTGTTCATTGGTTGGTGTGGGTGAGGTACTTATCTCCTAACTTCCCTACTGTTGTCAGCCCTCTTTCATGAAAACAAAGTTACTTTCCTGCTCAAAACTTCCATAGCTCTCCATTGCTTATGGGATAAAATCTAAGCTCTTAAGTGTTACCTAAAACCCTTTGTTAGATCGATCTTTAGCCCAGTTTCATCTTCTGCAGCGTGCATTCCTGTTCGTTTTCTGTCTCTTTCCTGTCAAGGTCATGGTCCTTTAAGGCTCTGGTTGTATTGCATCTTTCTTTCTTCCATTTTGCCACTGGTGACCTTCTACCTTCCCTGAAAGGTCCCAGGGCTCCCTCTGTGTGTTGATACTGCTAATAAGCATCTACTATGTGCCGTGCACTTGGCCTTGTTCTTGGGAGAAGCTCGTGAGCAAAGGCAGTATTGTTGGTAGGCAGATACCTCTTGCGGTTCACCTTTGGGTCTACTGGCCTGTATGGTACATCTTCAGGTCTACTGGTAGGCAGGCAGTAAATGTTTTTTGTTATCCTCATTTCCACCTTAACCCAAGGCTCCTCCAGATAAATTTGATTAAAATCTCTTTCCCCAATTTTTTATATTATGCGAAATTTCACATAGAAAAGTTGAAGGAACAGGTATGATGAACACCAGGACACTCTTCACCTAGACTCCAAGATGAACATCGTGTGGCGTGTGTGTGCCTTACCCAGCGTCTTCTTTCTTCTTCCCAAGTCTTTGACTTTGGAAAATTTGAATGGTGCTCTTGCTTATCCATTAAAAAAGGACTTTAGTAGTGTAGCACTTTAGAAGTATTAAAAAAAAATTCAGTGGCTGTAAATGTTGGTAAATGTTGGCTCTCGCTCAGCTGTAGTATTGTGGCTTCTCTCAACATGTTCGAGTTAAACTATAGCAGGGCCAAGTTGAGAAATTAGTTTCTCGGTTTTCGCCTTCCAATTTAGGAAAAAAAATTAGATTTCAGATCCTCTCGTTCCTATAATCTTCTTCTTGGTTCTTCCGTCCTCCTACATTAAAAAAAGATCACGAAGAATTGGCTACGATGTCAGTGGGAGGAATGCATATCCGAGTTTACAGGAGATTGTTGGTGGTAATCTTCAAATAGGGTGCTTGAACCTGTATTGAAGGTAGTTCATTTAGTGCAGTTTCTTCTAAGCCGTAAGTAACGTGGGAAGTAAAGGGCCATAAGTGTTCGGTTTTTTTGTCTGTTTGTTTTTGTTTTGTTTTGTGGCCGCACCTTGTGGACTGTGGGATCCTAGTTCGAACCCAGGCCTTTGGCAGTGAGAGCTCGGAGTCCTGACCAGTGGACCATCAGGGAATTCCCAACCCCTTGGTTTTAACACGAGATCTTTGCTTTTCTGCGATGTAGGTGTTACCATTAGCCTGGAGATCCAAGTGCCGTCAAGTCACGCCACCATGTAAGTGATAACTCAGTGTTCTCATGCATTAGCTGGTATTTGAATGACTGTGAGTAGGTTAGAAAGTTTTAAGTGTGTCAGTGTTCAGTTTTTGGAAGTGCAGGAGTGCTGAATGTAATCTGTACTTGGGAGGCCACTTCCAGTTAGTCCACACACAGGACTTGGAGGGCAAACGGGCTACAAACCCCTTGTAGTAAGGGACTGATTTGGTCAGGTGACATGCCCAAGGCATTTTGGGTTTGCCCCAGATTGTCTGTCTTTCACTCTTCACTGCATTGTGATTCACGTGGTGCCAAAAGAAAAATAATACGAATACATCATGGTATGCAAAATTCAAATTGATTTTAAATTTAATTTTGAACTCAAGGTCAAATTCAGAAATGTTCAGAGCAAAACGTGAAACCCCCTGTGTCCCTTATGCATTTGTACTCAGTACACTTTCTGTACATTTACACGCATATTTATGTAGATGTGTGTATATATATATAGGCTTTTTTCCCCCCCTTTTTCTTCTTTTTGGCTTGTTTTATATAAATGGAATCATGGGTCATGTTGTGTGATGTAGCCTTTTCTCACTTAACTATGTCTTGTGGATCTTTCCATGTCATTCTTCTAAGTGCTGTGCAGTATCTGACAGGACCCTATGAGTTCTTTCCAAGAAGAGTGCCTGGCATTTAGGGAACACTCAGTAGACATTTAAGTTGTTTTCTCTGTTTTGTTTACTTAAAATTTCTTTCCGTACATCTTTCACACGCGTGGGCATATTGGCATCAGATTGCATTGGAAGTACTGAGTCCAAAAGTACGTGCTCGGTTTTTACAGTAGGAAGATACTTTTTTTTCCTTCCGAAAAGGTTTAACCAATTTATTTGTATTTTCACCAACAGTGTATAGAGTCTTTATTTCCCTTCCTTCTTGCCAACAAGTATTATAAAACTTCTTTAGTTTTTGCTAATGAATCAAATATGACTCATCATTGTTGTTGGATTTGCATTTCTCTGTACTGAGCATTTTTCATTGGCCGTCCATATTTCTTTTGTTCATGACCTCTGCCCTTTTTTTTTTTTTAAAAGAATCCACGACAAACTTTATTTATATATTTATTTGGCTGTGTAGGGTCTTCGTTGCTGCGCGCGGGCTTTCTCTAGTTGCAGCGAGTGGGGACTACTCTTTGTTGCGGTGTGCGGGCTTCTCATTGTGGTGGCTTCTCTGGTTGTGGAGCTCGGGCTCTAGGCGTGCAGGCTTCAGTAGTTGTGCACGGGGCTTAGTCGCTCTGCGGCATGTGGGATCTTCCTGGAGCAGGGCTCGAACCCGTGTCCGCTGCATTGGCAGGCGGATTTGTAACCACTGCGCCACCACGGAAGTCCCTCTGCCCATTTATATATATATATTTTTTCTTACTTTTTGCCAGAGCTCTTTATGTTCTTTATTTATTAAACATATGACAAATATTTTCTCCCAGTCTGTCCTTTATGCTTTAATTGTGTTTAATTGTGCCCTTTATCCTTTAATGGTGTCTTTTTTCTCATAGGAGTTTAAAATTTTTCTGTAGTCGAGTTTGGTTTTCCTTTACAGGTTTGTGTCTTGCTTAGGAATGCTTTTCTGACCTCAAGAATATGAAAATATTCTGTGAGAAATTCTCCTTCCTTTATTATTTCCCATCTGGTTAAATACTGCCCTCCAGTTTCTTAATCTTCTCTGTACTCTCACATCAGCCACTAAAATGGTATGAAAACTCAGGTCTCTGGAATCTTCCAGTAATGACTTCTTCTGACAGCCACATTTTATGGATATGTTGGGCTTTATCCCCTACTTATATACCCAAAGGCTTAAAATGTACTTTTAAAAGTGTTGGTACTTAATTATTGTCATGACTATCATCCTGTATTAAATAATATATTAATGTTCCCATGGATGTATAAGAAGACAGCCTTGGCCTATGCATCAGTTTCTGGATTCTAAATCCATTTAAATATACATGAAAATCTACATCAATTCTGAGTTTTCTAGTCTTTAAAAAGAAAGGACAAAACAGAGGATGAGATAAAGGAGTAACATCTATTTTGTACCATTGTGTTATACACATGAAAGGTAGAAAACGGATAAAACTAGGAGACTGCCCCTAAACAAAGTAGCTTTCTTTTGCGGTCAGATTTGCATTGGTAAGAGTCACTTTGAGAACTGGCTCTGAGCTAGGAGACTGCCCCTAAACAAAATAGCTTTCTTTTGCGGTCAGATTTGCATTGGTAAGAGTCACTTTGAGAACTGGCTCTGAGCTGCTTGCCTCTTTCGGTTGTACATATTTGCCATCCACAGGTTTCTTTTGAAGGATAGAACTGCTTTAAAAGCTTTTTAGAACAACTGCTTTAGCCTTGGATTTTCTCCCTTAATTCGAGTTTTTCCTGATTTCTTTTGACACTTGCTACTTACTGTTGGTACCATGGATGTGTCTTTAAGTCTGTTTTCATCGTGTAATAATAGGGGAAACCAGTTAACTAGGTTATTGCTGTATAAGGTAAAGCTAAGAAGTCCCTGATTAAGGAACTGGGCCTCTGTGAGAAGTAAAGTGTCATTGCTTTTGTCTGTGAACTTTGAAATTGCTTTTGGTTCCTCAGCGACCCTTTGTTTATTGTCTGCTTCTCTAACATAGTCCCTAGTAAATGCGGCTAGAAAAGAAGGCAGTGTCTTTGTGTTTCTAACCTTTTGCCTCCATAAAATTCATATTTCAGTAAAACAATTTGGAGAGTCTTCAGAATCTCTTAATAAAGGAATTTTTGCTGGCATAAAGCATGCATTATGTATCAGACTTACATATTAAAACCTGCGTGATGGAAGAACAGCAGATTTAGGCTGGCTGACTCACCAACCTGCAACTTCCAAAGTCTAAGTAGGGTTATTCTTCCTTCCTCCCTCCCTCCATCCCTCCCTCCCTTCCTCCCTTCCTTCCCCCTTCCCTCCCTCCCTC
>NW_020172280.1:3580075-3588495 GCF_003031525.2 Neophocaena asiaeorientalis asiaeorientalis
TCCCTCCCTTCCTCCCTCCCATCTTCATTGCGGTGCGTGGGCTTCTCATTGCTGTGGCTTCTCGGTGGCTTCTCTTGTTACAGAGCGCAGGCTCTAGGCGCGCAGGCTCAGTAGTTGTGGCTTGCAGCCTCAGTAGTTGTGGCTCGCAGGCTCAGTAGCTGTGACACAGGGGCTTAGTTGCTCCGCGGCATGTGGGATCTTCCCGGACCAAGGATCGAACCTGTGTCCCCTGCACCGGCAGGTGGATTCCCAACCACTGCGCCACCAAGGAAGAGTCCCAGGTTATTCTTTATACATTGGTTTATACTAAGTTTGGAGTTCCTCCTTCTAGTACAGTGTTCCTACTGAAATTATTTTCTGTGAAAGCTGCCTTCCTAGTACAGCCCACTAGAACCTCATCCTGAGAAGTGTTCGCCTCCCAGCTCATTTCCCTGTACCTACCTTATCTTTGCTGCCTGCCCCTGTGTCATTTGCCCATTTTCCAGATAGCAGTGAAAGGAATCAGATTATCACTTTAAAGCCCTCTGGCCTTCGCAAGCTCAGCCAGAAGGCTGGGCTCAGAGCCAGTTTCTGTTGACTCTGCACTTCCCCTCCCCCAATCCAGAAAAATTTTTTGAGCTGTTCCGGTTCCCATTCCCCAAACACATGCCCTTTTCCTTATCCCAAAGGCACTTGTAACTTGTAACCTTTTGCAATCTGGTGCAAGGGTCTCTTGACCCTTTTTCTTAAAATGCTTCCAAATGCTGAGACAGTAAAATATCCAGGATTAAAAAGGGAACCTATTACATTGAAATGTAGCCATCAGCATGTGAAAAAGCAAATTAGTGAGATGGTAAACCGTGTTTACTTGTGAATCCTCTATTAAATAACCAGCCCTAACAGTGGGTTTAATTATGGCAGTTTCACAGCAGTGATAGCAAATGCTATTTCTTTCATGCTGTCTGCAACCACTGTAATGTGGTAGAAAAATATATAATCTTAATTTTAATGAAAATTATTAGCTTGGATCGTAGCCAAGTTAGCGTATGTCTTTTGATACATAATTTACATAGACACACCCATTTCAAGTGTATAGTTCCTTGAGTTTTGACAGGCATATACATATTCCCACGTAACCACCCAATTAAAATATATTTTCATCACCCTAAGTGGTCCCTCCTGCCCTTTGTGTAGTTACTTCTGTCTCCACCCAGCTACTGTTTTAATTTTTATCACTAAAGATAATAAGCGTTGCCTGTTTTATACAGCATGATTTTTTCACATGGATTCGTGCTGCTGCATTTATCAGTAGTTCATTCCTTTTTTATTGCTGAGTAATAGTCCATTGTATGGAAATATAGCTCATGCATCTACTTACGCATTGTGGGACTTTGGGTCATTTCCAATTTTTGGCTGAGGGTTGCTGTGAACATTTCAGTTCAAGGCTTGGATGTAGTCAGTAGGTTTTCATTTCTTAGGAGTCAGTCATTCCTTAGGTATGTAATTGGGTCATAAATTAAGTGTATGTTTAAATTTAATAAGAAACTGCCACACAGTTCTCCAAAGTGCTTGTACCACCTTGCCATCCTGAGTGGTCCAACGGCTGTATGTCCATGTCAGCGTCAGTATTGTCAGTCTTCCTGCTTTCTTTCTTTCTTTTTCTTTTTTTTTTTTTGCGCTACGCGGGCCTCTCACTGTTTCACTGTTGTGGCCTCTCCCGTTGCGGACCACAGGCTCCGGATGCGCAGGCTCAGTGGCCATGGCTCTCGGGCCCAGCCGCTCCGCGGCATGCGGGATCTTCCCGGACTGGGGCACGAACCCGTGTCCCCTGCATCGGCAGGCGGACTCTCAACCACTGCGCCACCAGGGAAGCCCCCTGCTTTCTTTTAATGGTTTGTAGTGTTAGGATCTGGCCAGAATCAAGCTCCCGTGATGTACAGTTGGTTTTCAAATGAGTTTAAAAATGCTTTAAAAATTTACATTAGATTCAGCTCGTACAGTTAGTTACTAAGTAGCACCTCAGAGTGTTCATCTTCTCTTAGGTTGGAAAGCCTCCTTTATTCATCTTCTTGAAGTTTCGACTCTATACCAAACCCCCCTTTTCACATGCAGTTTGCCTTTATATGGGGAAGACTGAGGAGCTGTTGTGCCTACAGCTCTCAGTGACTTAAACGGTCTGCTTTCTAGGCCTGTATCAGACAGGAAGTAGCAGTTAAGTCAAGACGGGGAATTTCTTGGACTAAAGGAGAAGGGAGCACCGACCTCAGATGAAGGGGTGTAGCTGAGAGCCCGTGACACCCCAAATAATAGTGACCTGGAGCAGTGTATTGAATGGGCAGGCAGACCTCCCCTCTCAGGGCTGCGATGCCGCCTTCCTGCGTACACTGTGCGCACGCACGCACACACACACGCGTATTTTAAAATAATGTTTTTTTTCCTGAAGTAGTAACAAAGAAACAACCCACAGAAAGGCAGAAAAGAAGTTATCCCTAGCTTAACTGCCCCACACAACTGTTGTAAACATTTTGCTGTATTTTGCCGGCTGTTCTTTGCCTCTGTGAAAATGTTTTGGTAATCCTGTGGTATATACAGTTTTGTTTCTCTGTTTTTTCCACTAGGTATTATCCTAAGCATTTCCTTATGTGATTACATGTTTTCCATAATAACAATTTTTTGCCCCACCTCACTGCCAACTTTTCTGAATCAACCCCTTCACTTGAGGTTTTCATAATGAGTGAGTCTGAGGTCTTCTCTGGGTTTGCCTGTCCTGTGGGATGAAGCTTCTTTTTGTATTTGTTCTTTCTTTCTTCCACAATAACAATTTTAATGGGGGCGCATCTATTCAATGCATGTATAAGTGCAGTTTTCCAAATTTTATTATTATTACTTTTTATTGTTTCTTTTAGGATATATGACCAAATACACAATTACTGGGTCAATGGAAATGGACGTCTTAAAAATATATCTCTTGTATTTTGCCAAATGATTCCCCAGAAGTATGATACTGCTGCTTCCCAGCAAGTGTTTTTCCAATACAGCACCTCAGAGCCCACTGGGATATTTAAATATTAACACTGTGAAATCCAGAGTCACCTGGAAGTTAAGTTGTAATATTAATTCAAGGTAGGACATGGTTTTAGAAATATTTTCATGTGCAGTGGCAAGTATCAACAATATTCTGGGAAATCCATTCAGGACTGTGATTTGCGATCAAGCCTCGAAAACAGTTTGCCTTTTAAAAGCTGTGTATCCCTAAAGCAATCTGAGAAACTGATCGGGTAAAAGAAGGTTACCTAGCTAGTTCTAGGCTTATTGATTTCTTATTTCTACCTCCAAAAGCATAGGATTTTGAAATAGTTGAAGATCCTCACAGAGGGATGCCTTTCCCCTTCCTGGGCCTGATGCCTATTTTTTTTTTTAAATGATTTATTTTTAAATTTATTTTGGCTGTGTTGGGTCTTTGTTGCTGCGTGCGGGCTTTCTCTAGCTGTGGCGAGCTGGGGCTACTCTTCGTTGTGGTGCGTGGGCTTCTCACTGCGGTGGCTTCTCCTCTTGTGGAGCATGGGCTCTAGGCGTGTGGGCTTCAGTAGTTGTGGCACGCAGGCTCAGTAGTTGTGGTGCACAGGGCTTAGTTGCTCCACGGCATGTGGGATCTTCTGGACTGGGGCTCGAACCCGTGTCCCCTGCGTTGGCTGGTGGATTCTTAACCACTGCACCACCAGGGAAGTCCTCTGATGCCTATTTGATGCTCTTGAGTCTGCCCCTCGTTAGTTCACTAGGGGGTCCCTGGACTGGAGTGTCCCTAAGTGTCACTAACCTTTGTGATTGATGATTTGGGTTTGGATTTAGGTCACTTGCATTTTTTCCCCCTACAGATGTTGCAGTGATCTGTAGTAATGGCAAACCTCGTTAGGCATCATGAATTATGAATTCATGGTGTTAAGAGTAGTTGGCCACATTTCAGGGGTAACCCCCTTTCCCTTTTTTTACCTAAGTTTTGATACCTGTTGATATCTGTTAATCTTTTCCACTAATAAATCGTTTTAGAAATCATTTTTAAAGAACTCTGGTTCTTTGAAAGGGCAATTTAAAAAAATTTTATTGAAGTGTAGTTGATAGACAAATAATTTGTAAACAAAGGAATTAGAGGGCTTTACTTTTGAATGGAGACTAAGTGTTTGTGATAAGGTTTTGTGGAATAGTCTTTGATTTATTTAGTAAACATTGATAGTGTTTTCCAGTAAGATTGTCCCTTATCTTAAGGATCTCATTGTCTAGCAGGGGAGACAGGTACACAAACTGCTGATTATAGTGTGTCAGCGGACTGAGGGACCCCCACAGGCCATTTCAGAAGCTTCCAGGAAGGAGGTGCCTAACTGTTGTGGGAGTGAGGTATTGGGTCTGGGAGGGCTTCCTGGAGGAAGGCAGTTTCTTACAAAGGATGAGTACAAGTTAGGTAAAAGGCTGGGGCTTGAATGGTTAGATAAGCAGGGTCAGAAAGAACACTGCAAAGCACCAGGGCCTAGAGCAGCGTGGGCATGTGTGCACACCTGTGTATGTTGGTGTGTCTGGAGTGGAAAGGTCAGTGCCGGCCATGGAGGGAAATGAGCCCGGAGAGGCAGGGCTTGTTCCTGCCAGTAACCAAGAATCAGTGAGCCACAAACTTGAAGACTTTTAAGCTGGGCTGATGGTGAACTACATTCTGAACTCTGCTGGGGGTAGACTCAGAGTTAGGGCCTCAACCTGACTTCTCCTAATGGAGAAGAGACACAGGGGAAGGACTTTGTCATCTGAGGGAGAGACATCTGGCAGCTTGGGACAGAGGGAGGATCCTGGGGCCAGGAATGTTTTGGGAGAGAATGTAATGAGAACCATTTCATTTTCTTGTATAAGCAATATAACTTCTTGAAAGAGGAGACCTATAAATTGCTCCAAGGATTTAGATAACTCGAAAGCACCATAACAGGTAACTGGAGCTTGGCTACCGCGGTCTTCTTTAGCTTCTCCCTGGTGTGGAACCATCTCGTATTATGCAGACTACTGCTGTGACCAGAGGTGGCTTTGCTACCATTAATGAAGTTAATTTTATACAAGTAGATTTCAAGAAGTGTGAAGCAGTTAGCACTTCAGGCCATTTTAATTGGAGAAAATTTTTTTCCATTGAATCGCTATTTTTACTGTGGCTCTTAAATGAAGATTGTGTGATGTAACTATAACTAAACTGACAGACTTGAGGAAGCCGCAGACATTTGATAGAGTTGACCATCTTCTCAGCTTCTGTAGTTGAACTCTAGTTCTAGGTGTCCCTGCTTCTGGGTGTAATGAAAATGATACTGGGATTGCTGGAAGTCTTGGCTGTGAGGAGATTGCTAGACGGTGAATAGTTAAAGAGATGCACATTTCATTGTTGAATAGCTCTTTGGCTGCTTAGGGTTTTATATTGGAAAAAAATTTTATGTCTCACATAAACATACAAAAGAGAGACCACTTCTGCCAGGCCTGTGGCTTTCTCCCCTTTTGTGAGGCTGTAACTTAATGTTGAAAGGTGTCCGTTCACCAACCCCCTCTCCCCGCCCAACCCCTGCCACCAATCTCCTTCATTTTTTGATCTTGCTTCTTTTCAGTCCACAAAGAGAAGTTGCTTTTTGTCTTTTAAATAACTTATAAAAAGAAAGGCCTTTGTCAGTAACATTTTCATTAGGTTGAAGTGAATGCTATTTTTTTTTATTATTCTTGGTATAAGTTAGTGCAGTTGGGCATTTGTAGTGTATGTTCCAATGCTGTCATTTTTGGAGTCTTGGAGCCTATAGATTTTGACAAAGAAGACAGGAGCAGCAGATCTTTCTAAAGCAGGGATACTCAGATCTCCTCGCACCTCAGAACTCCTGGTGACTCTTGCACTTTGTTTACTTTGTGGTAGTTTTAAAAAATTTTATTTATTTATTTTTGGCTGCATTGGATCTTCGTTGCTGTGCACGGGTTTTGTCTAGTTGCTGTGAGCGGGGGCTACCCTTCGTTGTGGTGCACAGGCTTCTCATTGCTGTGGCTTCTCTTGTTGCGGAGCACGGGCTTTAGGCGCACAGGCTTCAGTAGTTGTGACACGAGGGCTCAGTAGTTGTGGCTCACAGGCTCTAGAGCGCAGGGTCAGTAGTTGTGGCGCACGAGCTTAGCTGATCCGTGGCATGTGGGATCTTCCCGAGCCAGGGATCGAACTCATATCCTCTGCATTGGCAGGTAGATTCTTAACCGCTATGCCACCAGGAAAGCCCCGTGGTAGGTTTTTTTTTGTTTTTTTGTTTTTTTGCGGTACATGGGCCTCTCACTGTTGTGGCCTCTCCCTTTGCGGAGCGCAGGCTCAGCGGCCATGCCTCACGGGCCCAGCTGCTCCGCAGCATGTGGGATCTTCCCGGACCGGGACACGAACCCGTGTCCCCTGCATCGGCAGGCGGACTCTCAACCACTGCGCCACCAGGGAAGCCCTGTGGTAGGTTTTAAAAGTTATTTCTAACTGAAAATTTGCAAAAAGAGTACAGAGAGCTTCTGTTATTTAACATTTTGTCATGTCTGGTTATATTTTCTCTCCTCTGTGTCTTTCCCTCACCGCATACTTTACTCTGAACCATTTGGGAGTAAGGTGCAGACATAGTAACCCTTTATCCTCAGATACTTAAGTATATATTTCCTAACAATAAGAATGTTCTCTTACAAAACCTTAGTACAGTTATCAATGAGGAAATGAATATTGGGAACCCTTTAAGCTGTCTCCTGTGTCTCTATAACACGTCCCCATTATTCCTTAAGCACTTTCTTACTTTCTGATACAGGAAGGTGTGCCAGGCTCATCTTGCACGTTCCCAGCCCCTTAGGTATCTTGACCATTTTATGGTTTTCATGCTGTTAATAGTTTTTGTTTTTGAATTTTCCATTTTGGTTTACACTGTAGTATTCATAACATCTCATGTGTGGGTTTTGTGCATATCGTGGCTCCCTGCTTATGTCCTCTGGCCATCTCCATCCTTGAAGTGTCCACTCCCAGTTTGGGTAACTGTAGGAAGTCTCAGAATTCCTAAACTAAGGCATCTTCAGAGTTGTTTCAGTCTGATGTTTCTTTCCAGCCGTCATCATGTACTGTTTATCTGCTTATGCTTTTATAAGTCATGCCTTTCTTGGACTTTCCTTCCCCACACAGCACAGAAGTCTTGTTATGGATGGTTGGCCCTTACTCACCGGGGCTGGTCATTTCGCTTTTCCTTCCTCTGGATCACGGCTGTAGCAAGTCCTGGACTTCTTTGATTCCTTTTCGGAATCCTTTCCACATAGCAGTAGTGGTAGCCCTGCTGATCTGTAAGAATTGGCAGGAGAGTTGGAAAAAAAAATCCAGTATTAGGTTATTTAGTGAACCCTATATTTTCTCTATAAATGTAACATGTTAATGTTTTTCCTTTTGAGAGCATATATGTAGTACAGGAAATTCAGAAAGTAGAAAAGGAATAAGTAAGAAAAGAGTAAGACCTACAATGTTAGTGCTCTCTTACAGTAATCTAGATCTGTGCACAAATAGATCTATGACAGTTAAATCACATTTACAGTGTCAGACTTTTACCTTACAGGACTCTCCTCATGAACTCTTTGTGGAAACTTAGTAACCAAGACATTTTGGGGGGGTTTAATCCAACTTTTCCCTCACATATGGCAACAGAAAGTGATGTAATCAGAGTGTAATCAAATATAATCAAAACTACGTTTGAGGGCTTCCCTGGTAGCGCAGTGATTAAGAATCTGCCTGCCAATGCAGGGGACACGGGTTCGATCCCCGGTCCGGGAAGATCCCACGTGCCACGGATCAGCTAAGCCCGTGCACCACAACTACTGAGCCCTGCGCTGTAGAGCCCGTGAGCCACAACTCCTGAAGCCCGGGCACCTAGAGCCCATGCTCCACAACAAGAGAAGCCACCACAATGAGAAGCCCATGTACCACAACGAAGAGTAGTCCCCGCTCACCACAACTAGAGAAAGCCCGTGCACAGCACCAAAGACCCAACGCAGCCAAAAATAAGTAAGTAAAATAAAAAAACAAACAAAACAAAACTACATTTGAATTGTAGTTCAAGTCATTTTTTTTTTTAGTTTGTTAATGTGCTTTATTAGATAGCTTCTCAGGGCTCCCATCTGTTTTCCTTGTATCTTTACCAACAGTAAGAATATTTTCTTAAAAAGTGACTGCTGGGGGCTTCCCTGTGGCGCAGTGTTTGAGAGTCCGCCTGCCGATGCATGGGACACGGGTTCGTGCCCTGGTCCGGGAAGATCCTATGTGCCACACAGCGGCTGGGCCCATGAGCCATGGCCGCTGAGCCTGTGCGTCCGGAGCCTGTGCTCCTCAATGGGAGAGGCCCGCATACCGCAAAAAAAAAAAAAAAAAAAAATGCCTGCTGGGTGCTGTT
>NW_020172280.1:3588626-3686408 GCF_003031525.2 Neophocaena asiaeorientalis asiaeorientalis
GGCCACAAGCAAATAAAAAAAAAAAAAAAAAAAAGTGACTGCTGGGTTCTGTTAGACAATTTGTAATGGAGTCGTATTTCTTTTAAGGGTCTGAAGAGTTCACTACTACAATGACAAGTTGAAACTCCATGAGTTTCTCTAGTTATTGTTACGTTAATAACTTAATTTGTACACTTGAAACCTCCAAGGATAAGGACAGTTGCCTTTTTTCAGTTTCTCTGAGCAAGCATATTTTTACCTTATAAGCTCACATATTACTTAGAAAAACACCCTCCTCCCCAAATACAGACCTGAATCAAACCACCAACAAAATTGAGTGAGACAGAGTAGTATGGTGTATCCCAACTGTGTTCTTAGAAATATGTTATGCTTTTGAGGGGGCCGGGGAAGGAAGCTTCTGTGGTCAGATTTTTTAGAGAAAGAGAATCACAGTGCACATGAACAAAGCTAAAGGAAAGAAACCTGTTTAAAGCTGACAATTCTCAAACTTAGTTGGTCAGTGAACCCCAATTATGAATAATATCTGTGGACCTAGAGTTCTCTGGAACCCTCTTTGGGAAAGACCAAAGTAGTGTAAACAGCACCGACTGTTCTAATCACGCCTCTCCTGCCAGCAACTAATTTGTAAACATGAAGGTGTCTGTAGGATAAATCAAATCTCAGCTTTCTCTACAACAGAGGTCCAGGTGTGTTTGACACCGGGAAGAAATGGCATTGGTCTCTCTCTGTTTGGGGTCATGAGGAAGAGGGTCTGCAGAAAGATGAAATTCTTTCTGTGGGAAGGGGTTGGGGGGTGGAGTTAGAGGGAACCAAAAACATTTGTTGAGTCCCAGCTTTTTGCGTTAACTCACTAAGCCTGCCATCAGTGCTCAGAAGATGGTGTTATGCCCTTTGCTATAGTAAGGAACTTGCAGCCTGGAGAACGGGTGGAGCTGGCATTCAGAAGCGCTGGTTTCCTGCTCAGTTAGGCCTGGGAGGGGAAATAAGAACAAGTCCACCTAGCTCTGCCCGAACCTGTGGTCTTGGTCTCGGTTCCCTTTTTTTCCATGGCACCGTAGCTTGGGGGCCACACAGATGGCCTCGCTGCAGTTTCCAGAGCAATCCTCATTTGGCCGGAAGTTATTGAGGCAACCTCTGCCAGTTTCCTCACTTCAAAGGGGGTGGGCGTGGGCATGGGGGAATAAGACATTTGTATTGAATCATATTTTCTGTTGGTCTGGCTTGCTTGCCTTGAGGCTGATCTGAGTCTTCTCTTGGTCATCACTTTGCCTGCTGCCCCTTAAGAGAACCAGAGTTCAGTGCTGCCAGGATCTCAGGTCCTGAGGCCGTGGGCTTCCGAGTAACTGCCTAGCATGGCTGCCCACCCCACCATCACCCCGCCCCTAACCTGCGGCTTCTTTTGTCTCTATACATGGAAGTCCAGATCGTCCTGACGTGTGATTTCTAATTAGTCCAGTATATGTTGAGAATAAACCACTGAGTCCAGAGTGTGTGTTTATACCTCCATTTGGAGTTTGGATGGTGTGGAACTGCTCTACGCAGACTGAAATCTGTTGGAAAACTTCTCAGCAGTGAAGGTTGGATGTGTTTTTCCTAATTATCTGACTGCTGTGCCTTTCATCTCATAAGCATGTAAAAACTTCTGCTTAAAGACTAGTTAGCAAGTTCTGATCTGAAATATATTTTAAGAAAAGATGCATAATATACATGTAAAAATTTCTCCATCTTAAAAGTGTGCTGTGGGCAGTGAGGGAGGAGGGAGGGCCTGGGAGCAGGAAGGCTTGTTCCACTGTGATGGGATCAGTGACATTGAAGCTTCAGTCCATGGAAGCATCTGGGCTTGCAGCTGACCTCCTTCCCCTCTTGGCCCCAGCTTCCTGAGATGCTGTTCTTGTTCTGAGCTCATGGAGAGTAATAAACTGCACCTGTAATTCATGAGCTTGCAAGGCCTTCTTTAACTGCTTGCAGCCAGGAGAATAATGGCATCATTTAAAATTACAGATCGCTCATTTTGGGCCCTTTCTGTTTCAAGTTATGAATGAAATTTGTGAGCCAGTTACTGGATGGTGGAGCCTGTTTGCAAAGACCAGGCACCCTCATGTTGTCACTGCTGCTGGTGGTGTGTGTATGGGCGGAGGGGAGGGGAGAGGTAGAGAAAGGGAGCAGGCAGTCCCCTGGTGCTTTCCCAAATCTTGGCGTTCTTATTTTTTTTTTCCCCTTTGCAGTATGCGGGCCTCTCACTGTTGTGGTCTCTCCCGTTGCGGAGCACAGGCTCCGGACGCACAGGCCCAGCAGCCATGGCCCTCGGGCCCAGCCGCTCCGCGGCATGTGGGATCTTCCCGGACCGGGGCACGAACCCGTGTCCCATGCATCGGCAGGCGGACTGTCAACCACTGCGCCACCAGGGAAGCCCCCAAATCTCACGTTCTTAATCTGAAATAGTTTTTAAAGAAGGGTTAGGGTTACCCAGACCCTCTCAGGGATACCAGTCAGTAGATAACTCTTCAGTGAGTGTGTTTTGGTAGCCAGGAAGCAGAATATATTGGGGTGAGAAGATTCTGGGTATAAAAGAATAAGACTACATTCCCTATGTAGTCTCCCTACAAAGTGAAGACTTAAAGGCAAACATTTAAAGCAGTGTATAGGTAACTAGGTTTTCAGAAACTATTTCTGAAATGGCTATAATTACTCAAATCCCAGGTCTTTAAAAATTCCAAAGGAACAGCAGGTGCCCTGTAAGGAGGAGGGCTACAAAATGATAGGGTGTGACTTGAATTAGCAAATTGGAACTTGAGCCCTTTTTTCACTCTAAATTTTTTTGTTTTCAGAGACTGGTGAGAATGTTAGCATAACTTTAATGCATTTAAAAGTGAGAACATATTAATCACAGGCATTTCACTTTCTGTCATGGGTTCTGGACATTTTGGCTTGAAATCAGTCACCAGTGTGTTCCTTAGATATCTACAGAATCTCATTTATATCTTTATTTCTTTCTAGCCTTTTCACTCAGGATTCAACTGAGTGACGGGAAATGCCATTTATTTATTGACTGTGGAGGGTAGGTTACATTAATGGATAATTGCAATCCATCTCCCATTGTGAGAGGATCACATTAAATGGAGAATGTTGGCCAGATTTTATTTCTTGTATAGATTTAACTGCAGCCTGTAAGCTCTAAAGAGTGGTTTGTGTGGGATGATTCTGTTTTCTTTCCCACCATAGTTTGATAGGAAGAATGAATGCAGAGCTATAGTTGTCCTGTATATTTGCAAGGTAGGGGAAATTACATGGATACTCGAATATGAAATTCAGATCAGGAAATGAGGCTGCCCTCTTGGTGTGTTGATGGACACATTTTATTATTAGCCTGTGAAGGAAATGTCTGGTTTGGTGACTCAGGTTGTAATAAGGAGAGCTCTTTATTTTTCTGGAGTAGTAAAAATTTGATTAACATAGATTGTCAGTGTTGGTGAGTTGTATGTTGATGTGTTTTTTTGAGTCACTGATATTTAGGGAAAAGTATATCTCTGAAAGGGGGGAATGGGTTACGACTCCCTGTACATAGGAGGGTAACAATTCATGACATCCAAATCCTTCATTTTACAATAATTACAAATGTGTTACTTCAAGAGTGATGAAGAAAGGTGTATATTGCAGCTTTAGTAGCTGAAAACCTAGTGCTGTAATAAGTTCTCTGTTTTTGCCTTGATAATATTCAGGATGGTTTATGTCTATGCTTTATTTAGGGTGATTTAGAGTGGTCCCTGTTTCTTTACTCACTTTTCCATATTTTGTTATCTTTTTGCTTCATTCATTTCATAGTGATTCACTTATTTTAGTAGCTTTTCTTATAGAATTCAAGTAGAATTACTCACAAAACTGAAACGGGGCTTCCTGTGCTTTGCCCAGGATGGACGATTTTAATGCGAAGAAGAATGAGAGAACATTAATAATACACATACTGTGATCACAGGATTTCTGATGGTTAATTTTTAAAATAGGTGATAGGAACCACAAAGAATTTTCAGTAAATTTCCTCTTGTTCACACTTGATGGCAGAATTAGAATAAAATGGTAATTCTAATTTATAAATGAAAGTTATAGGAATCTGGGGCTGATTTTGATAGCCTTGTAGCATTTGATTGGTTCCTTCACCTCTCTACCTCCACTTGCTTTCTGGTGGAAAGTGTGATCGCGACTCAAGGTACACATACATCCTCATACAGGGCAGCACTTCTCAGACCTGCGTGGGAATCACCCCGGGGTCTTGCTGCAATGCCTGTTCTGGTTCAGGGCCTGAGAATGTGCACCAGGCAGGCTCCCAGGCTGTCCTGAGCAGGGGGCCTGGGGAAGGGGCTCTGTCAGTTGCCCCACTTGCAGGCCCAGCAGCTGCTGGCCTTTGCTTTTTAGGATGCGTTTTATCCTTAGGGCTTGATGTTTCTTAAGTTCGGCACTTTCGTTTGCTTTTATTAATTGATTGGAAGCACTGTTTAAAATGCTTGTTGCCCTCTTTGCCCAATCAAATAAGATCTATTGGGAGAAAGTTGCCCCTGTTTTGTGATTAAATAATTGTGATTAAAATCTTCAGTATTATTTTTAATACTGGCCTCAACATCCTGCCCCAGGAAAGTCCCAACCCAATCACCATTAGACAAGGTAAGCTCATTGGACAAGGCAGTAGTAGCTGAGGGAATAGATATTTCCAAGTTTGGACAGTGCTATTTCGGGTGCAGACGTTACTGTGTATTGTTAGTGTTGAGTGCTTTCTTTTTAGTTTCCCTGGGGTGAATCCTGACTGTAGGTTTAGTGATAGGTAATCTTGAACCCAGCACTGAACCCCCAGTGCATAATTTATGATTCGGTGCGCTTTGTCCGAACCCCAACTCTGCCCCTTGTTCAAGCTGTGTGACTTCCAGCAAGTTGCTTATGTTCTGTGTGCCTCAGTTTCTTCAACTGGGATGATCATAGTATCTTCCCCATGGGGTTGCCCTGGAGGTAATTAATGTCAGGTGCTTGTAAACATTCCTAGGTAAGCAGGAGGCAGTGGTTGCTCCACTAGGTAGCCAGCCAGCCTTGATTTCACTTCAGTTGTCCTGGCCCTTTTCTACCGTGCTTCCTTTTCCCTGCCTCCTGAAGTTGGTGGTAGAGGATGGACATCGTTTAGTGATCCTCACTGTGATTTGGGGGAGATGAACCTGTACTTTTTGGTAGCCTCCCAATGAATGATCATTCATTCTTTAGAGGAATGATTTAAAACTGGAGGATTCCCAGTCTGCTGGCAGCCTTTCCCAGGACAGCAAGTTTACAGACACTGGAAGAAGCCAGCTGGTGTGGGGTACAGCCCTCTGTGCAGCAGCCAGACCATCATCTGATGGCCCTTCACAGACTCCCATTTCTAGATGACGGATGCTTTACTTTTGACCTTTGTTGCCTGGCCTTTTCCCCTCTAGCCCTTTAATCATCTCTTAAAAAATCAATCAACAAATATTTATTGAATGGTTCCTCGTAGGTCCCTAGGCTGTTCTGTGGATTTCTGCCCCAAATCCTGCTCTTACCCTGGACAGGATCATTATCCTACATAGTAGCCCTGGACAGTTTCTTTGGTATCTGGTTTCCTAGATGATGGCCGGAAGCTGAGCAAGCTCAGCACTTTCCTTGAATCACCATGTGTGTGTGCAGAGCACGTGCTGGTGGGGTCAGCCTGGTTCTAGGTGTGCCTGGCGCGGTAGGGAGAGCCGTTGAGCAACTCTTACACTGTTTCATCCCTTTGATTGGCTCTTTTTTTCTTAGCGAAAGGCTTCCTAGGACCACTTGGGCTGGAACGTCTGAAATCTGTCCTGGGGTCACTGCAGCCGAGTTGCCCCTTCTTGGCACTTGGTGGGAGGGGTGGAGGGGTGGCCTCTGAGAGTGAGCACAGACCTGGGGTTTAGTTGTTCAGGGTTTCTGGCCTGTAATTTGCACCTGGAAAATGAGCCTGTCCGAGGATGCGGCTGCTGGTTTCTGTAAGGTCTTCTGTCTTTGGAACGGTAGCTGTACTGCTAGCATTGTTGTTGCAGTCTTGAGGAATGATTTAAAGACTGTCTGCTTATGTTTGCTTATCCTCTTGAACATGCCCCCTTATGTCATGTCACGCGAGGGGGCTTCCTCTCTGAGAGCAGTTGACATCTGTGCTGGGGAAGGGGTACAGGCTGGTGACATTGCTCCACTTTGGAGACAGAAAGGCCCCACTGTGTGGTGTTGCTCCCGAAGAGCTAGGTGCTTTTGGTGGCTTCTTCTGTTTCACCACGCTGCATCCCATTCTCCTTCACGTCCGTCTTTCCCTGCAGCGTAGTTCAGCTTAGAGTTAGTACTGATTTCATTCTCTGGTGGTGTTTCCATCTTCGGGGGAGTTTAGGTTCAGGCTAGAATGGGGAGGGGCGGGTTGTGATGTGTGAGTAAAGCAGCTCATTTCCCCATGGACCATGACCTCGTTGTCGTCGTTGGGTAATAGGTCAGAAGCAGATGTCCTTGTTGACTGAGAATAAACAGTTCAAGGGGTCTTGGCCTTGGATTTTTCCCTGATCTCTTTGGATTATTCCTTCAATACCTAACATTCTGTCTGTAAGAGATGTGCTTACAGTTGAGATGAAGTCTCAGGAATTCCTTGGGCAGGGTATGAATGTTTACAAGGGGGGTCTCACCATCCCTGTAGGGTATTGTACTGTACACATTATGCATATACACACGTCATTCTGAACATTTTCAAGTTAAGAATTTACTAGTATTCACTATTCTGTTGGCTGCATTTTTTTTAAATGCAAAGAAGAGCTCAGTTTATATTTCTAGAGGCTCACTTGTGGCACCAAATCGATCTCTTTTCTAAATATCAGGTTTTTCAAAGCTGTAGCAGCAGTTTCTCGAGGCTTACAGTGTTCTGAGTTTCTGCTGGCAGGTAACTTCAGTTTTCTTCATACTTTGAGATTCACCAATGGCAGATGCTTTGCGTGCTTTGCCGTCAGCAGTCATGTGGTGTGTCCTGAGTGTCTTTTGGAGTTGGAGTACATCAACCCTAGCAGCAGCGACCGCAAAATCTCGGTCACGATCCCCTACCCACCCACCTGCCCACCTGCCCACTGGCCTCCTTTCTCATTAACAATGAGAGGCAGGAGTTGTTGGCTTGGCAACATTTTACCTTAGGGATCATGCCATTTAGTCCAAATTCTGGTGAATTGAAAAGAATACTGTCTTCTTTAAATGGATTTTTCAGATACTTTAAAGAAACTTTAAACTTACAAGTGAAGTAGCTAGATCAAGAAACAATCTATTTTTTTTTTTAAAAGAAGATGTTGCGGGTAGGAGTTAATTAATTAATTAATTTATTTTTGCTGTGTTGCGTCTTCGTTTCTGTGCGAGGGCTTTCTCTAGTTGTGGCAAGTGGGGGCCCCTCTTCATCGCGGTGCGTGGGCCTCTCACTATGGAGGCCTCTCTTGTTGCGGAGCACAGGCTCCAAACGCGCAGGCTCAGTAGTTGTGGCTCATGGGCCTAGTTGCTCCGTGGCATGTGGGATCCTCCCAGAACAGGGCTTGAACCCATGTCCACTGCATTAGCAGGCAGGTTCTTAACCACTGTGCCACCAGGGAAGCCCCAAGAAACAGAATCTTATCAGCCCCTCCCTAGTAAAGTTGTCTTCAATGCCATAGTTTAGTTTTGAATTGTTTGGACTTTTTAAAAAAATTAATTAATTTATTTGTTTTTATTTTTGGCTGTATTGGGTCTTCGTTGCTGTGCGTGGGCTTTCTCTAGTTGTGGTGAGCGGGGGCTACTCTTCGTTGTGGTGCGCGGGCTTCTCATTGTCATGGCCTCTTGCTGTGGCGCACGGGCTCTAGAGCGCAGGCTCAGTAGTTTTGGCGCACGGGCTTAGTTGCTCCGCGGCTTGTGGGATCTTCCCGGGCCAGGGATCAAACCCGTGTCCCCTGCGTTGGCAGGCGGATTCTTAACTACTGCACCACCAGGAAGCCCTGTTTGGACTTTTAAACAGGCCTGGGAAGACCTTTCACAACAGGACAACAAAAGAGTGTACAAGGAATGTAGGAACAAAAGCACGAGGGGCAAGTGGGACAAGTGGGATGGAGAACAAATAGAAGGTGGGGAAGATCCACACGCCATCCTTTTTCCTGACCTCATCCTTCTGCTTTGAATTTTAAGTGACTGTTTTCTTTGTTCTGTTTTTAGTCGATTGCAGTTAACTTTTATATTCAAACTTTAAAATTCCTTGGAGCTCTGCTTGGAGGAAGGGGTTGTGGTTTTTACAAAAGACCTGTATCTCACCCACTAGGAAATTGGACTGGTCTATTCTGTAATTTCATTATGTAGTGTTTGAGGCTGGAGGTTGCTGTGGGTTTTTCCCCCTTTTTTGCTGATGCCCTACTATGAATCAAGAACATTTTTGTTTATTGGGCGAAATTTTGTATCTTTCTGTAAGTTAGTCTTTCCTTTTGATTATGTGATTAGTTTACTTTCAGACTTAAGACTAGTAGCCAATGAGAAATGCATTCATTGCCCAGATTTCCTAGGAGAGCAGAGCCTGGTTTCAGTTAATTTGCATAGTTCATTATAGTGCATAATTCATCAGGTCCAAGAAATCCAGACTCCCAGCCAGTGTAGTTTAAAACTTTATTATTTTTCTCTGGATCCAGTAAAGTGACAGCTAAAGCCAGCACTTGCTACACTGTAGACCCTGACTTGGTTTTTCTCATTCAGATCAAGAGTTTCCATCCAGTGTTCCTGCCATAGCGTGGTTGACAGTGCTTTCTCCTTGAGTTTTTCCAGTCTTTTGGAGCGGCACAGAGAATTCTGTTTTTTTTTCTCCCCCATAATGTCCCCTAGCAGTTTCCAGTTGTTTTCCCTCTTTTTCATTATTATCTGAGTGAGTCTTGTTGAACTCCTTTGTGTTGTTTTGGGAACCCAACCACCATTTGAAACATGCCTTTTAATGATGAAGTGCATCCTGAGTTTTAAATGGTCAGTGAGGAAATGAACTTTCAGAAGGTAGACTGTTTAAAAGTCGATTCTGCTTGTATTTTTTTGTTGTTGTTGTTAATTTTTTTTTTTTTTTTTTTTTTTTTTTTTGCGGTATGCGGGCCTCTCACTGTTGTGGCCTCTTCCGCTGCGGAGCACAGGCTCCGGATGGGCAGGCCCAGCGGCCGTGGCTCACGGGCCCAGCCGCTCCGCGGCATGTGGGATCTTCCCGGACCGGGGCACGAACCCGTGTCCCCTGCACCGGCAGGCAGACTCCCAACCACTGCGCCACCAGGGAAGCCCTCTGATTGTATTTTTAAAGTCACTTTTCACCAGCCCTTCTTGCTTACTTGAGGGTCCTGCATTATTCTCATGGGTTTGGTCCCTCTGCAAGTACACTTGGAAATGACACTGATGGTGAAAAGAAGTGTCTGACAGTTAAATGGCACTTCCTGTGCGCTGGGCACTAGTCTAAGCATTTTACATGTATTAACTCATTTGATCCTTATACCATCTGTGTCAGCATGGTACTGTTAGCTCCATGACAGGGATGTGGAGACAGAAGCCAGAGGGACCAAGCTCACAGGTGGTCTGGCTCCGGAACCTTTTTTATTGTCACCCAGAACTTGATGCTGACATTCAATCATTTCATCCATCTCCCTGCCTTTCTAAAGAAACTCAGACGTTTAAATAGAAGCACAGCGTTGTTTTTCTCCATCTTTGACTTTCCTTTTAAAAAAAAAAGTGTCTTTTAGAAACTTACTTCATTTACATATGAACGTTGGTAAAAATTGAGGAAGAGATAATCCTATCCCCCCTGTGGTTAAATAGTGACAGTTGATCTGTTGAATACCTTCCTTCTTTAAAAAACAGGGAGATTAGGCAATTACAACAGATGTTATCATTAGAGTCACTTACTCTTATTACATATATTACAGTGAGGGCCTTAAGCTGTGAGGCTAAGCTAGACCCTCCCCATTTTGAAAAGACATAAAACATGTCACTATGCTGTCGTCTGTGACTGAATCCACCATTTGGTCGACCACGATTTTTTTGCTTATTAGGGAAATTGGTTCTCTCAGGAGCATTTTGTGTGCAGTCAATATGCCACGTGCTCTGATAGCTGTTAGGGTAACAGAGGAAAGTTTCATCATGGCTCTTCTCCAGGTTCATTTGAAGAAAGCGGTGAGGAGCCCTCTGGAGGGTTGACATAGTAGTAGTTGAACAAGTGTGACCTTTCTGGTTGACTGCCTTTCCTGTGACGCTGGCTCGGTCTTTCCCCTGCCAGGATCCCTGCCGGCCTCAGCCTCAACTCTTAAAGCCACCCCACGGTCCTTGTTGGGTAGCTCTTTGGGAAAATCCCACACTCTTTCCCTCTCTTTCAAAGGTTCCCGTTTTATCCTCAGAAGGAGCTAAATAAACATGACTCCCATCTAACAGACTCATTGTTCTTCTTCTTTGGGCTAAACAGCCCTGTGTTCCCTCAGCCAGTTGCGTTCATTATTCTGGTTGTGGAGATCCTGTCGGTATCCTTAAAAAAATAACCCCTGTTTTAAGTTTTCCATGTGTACTATAACTAGTATAATTATTTTGCATACCATTGGACTCAGCCACTCTGCTTCCAGGAATTTATTTAGACTTGGCCACAGGGATGTGTATCAAGTGTATTTCACTGTGTATCACAGTGAAGAATTGTAACCAATGGGGGATTGGTTAAATTAGTGAACATCTGTTCCATGCAATCATTAAAATGATGTGGTAGCAAGAATATTTAATGACATAATGTAGCAAGTGAGAAAATAGTATGTACAGTTTAATCTTTTGTTATCGTTATAATAGTTCAAATAAATAGTATATTTGTTCAGGAAGAGTACTATAAAAGGATATATATATGTGTGTGTGTGTATACATGTGTATAGGTACCCCCCCCCCCCCAAATCAACGGTGTTTTATCTGAGTGATCAAAATAAGTTTAGTTTAATTTTGGTTTATCTGAGAAATAGTTATTGATTTATTGATCTCCTACCATATGCCAGGCACTCAATAGTGAACAGCGGCTGTGATGTTATAGACGGAGGGGACAAGACAAGTGCTTTGATAGGTGAAGTGTCCAGGGTGCTGTGGGTACACTTTGGAGGGACAACTGAGACTTTCTGGATGTCACAGTGTAGACACTTGGAGGGTAGGAATTAGCTGGTGAAGATGGGGGTGGAGAGCATTGTGTTTGAGAGTAAAATGTAAGGTTTCGTGATAAATCATGTGCAGGAGTTTGGGAAGAGGGAGGGATGCTTAAGAGATAAGGCTTATTTGTATTTTTTTCAAGTAATATGCATTGCAGTGTAACTTTAAAAATTGGCATCTAGAATCTTCCTTGTCCAAATAAGAAAGAGTCGGGGAAGCGGTGAGAAAACAGAGTCCCCATCTCTTAAGAGAAGCCGCTCATCCAGCTGTGGATTGAGACAAGGGAGGTTTTCCCGGACTGACTGGTTGTGCTGGGCTGGGCTGGGCTGGATGTCTCTGGTGAAATAGAGGAATACCAGATAGCTAATTTAATATCTAGAAGTGCTGCTTAAATGCCTTTGCCCCCTACTACTGATTAGAGCAAAACAAGCATGTGATTTATGTAAAAATACATGAATATTTTAGTTTTTGTCATAACCCTGAAGAGCAGTGTAAAAGGGATGCTTTCTGCTGTAGCCACTTTGCAGAATAAAAGTAAGAAAATCAGTATTTTTTTGAAAATATTTTACTCTTTATTTTTGTACTAAGTGTTGAAAATCTGGTTGTTATTTTTATATTTTTGTTTTTTTTGTTTTTAAACATCTTTATTGGAGTATAATTGCGTTACAATGGTGTGTTACTTTCTGCTTTATAACAAGGTAAATCAGCTATACACATACATATGTCCCCATATCTCTTCCCTATTGCGTCTCCCTCCCTCCCACCCTCTCTATCCCATCCCTGGCTGCTTCCCACTAGCGATCTGTTTTACATTTGGTAGCGTATATATGTCCATGCTGCTCTCTTACTTTGTCACAGTTTACCCTTCCCCCTCCCCGTGTCCTCAAGTCCATTCTCTAGTAGGTCTGTGTCTCTAATCCCGTCCTGCCTCTAGGTTCTTCATGTCTTTTTTTTTTTTTAAGATTCCGTATACATGTGTTAGCATATGGTATTTATATTTCTCTTTCTGACTGACTTCACTCTGTTTGACAGATTCTAGGTCCATCCACCTCACTACAAATAACTCAATTTCATTTCTTTTTATGGCTGAGTAATATTCCATTGTATATGTGTGCCACATCTTCTTTATCCATTCATCTGTTGATGGACACTTAGGTTGCTTTCATGTCCTGGCTGTTGTAAATAGAGCTGCAATGAACATTGTGGTGCATTACTCTTTGAATTATGGTTTTCTCAGGGTATATGCCCTGTAGTGGGATTGCTGGGTCATATGGTAGTTCTATTTTTAGTTTTTTCAGGAACCTCCATACTGTTCTCCATAGTGGCTGTATCAGTTTACATTCCCACCAACAGTGCAAGGGGGTCCCCTTTTCTCCACACCCTTTCCAGCATTTATTGTTTGTAGAGAAAATCAGTATTCTTTACAAATGACTAGTCACAGTGGAAAACGCTGTCTGCTGAAGTTATCATTTATAGATAGCATTAATAAGTCGCCCTCCTCCCATGTTACTGCAACCAAAACTGAAATGGTGGTTTATATAGAAAACAGAAGGCGAGTGGAACAAAGACGGCCCTGAATTTTGGTGAAGGGATTCTCAAGATGGCATAAACCATGCTGTTTCTGTCCTGTGCTGTCTCAGCATTTTTTGCCAGGTTGTTCTGGAGAGCTGGGGATGCCCTGGCTTCTGGAGGTGCTGAAAGGAAATGGGCCTAAGTCTTCTGACTGATCTTCCTAGGAGATGGGATTTAACCTCAAATACTCAGTACCCTTTGACCAGATTTAGACCAAGATTATTGTCTTAAAATAGCTCTTGGATGTGACCCCTGCCAGGATGACTTGTAAATCATTTTGTGCCAGGAACTGAGCTGACTTTGGTTTGTGGGCTGTTGATTCCAGGTCTGGGAACGTGTTCTGATTTTCTGTGTCTCTGAGGGACCGCCTGCCCAAAGACCCCTTTTGCGAACCCTCGTGGAGTAACCCATCGTGAGCGCTGGTCCTGGGCTCCTTTGGGATGCCGAGGTTTGCCATGGCACTTTTGGAACTGCAGTGCGATAACTCCTGTAGTGTTTCTGTAACAGAAGTTGTTGGGCTCTGAGACTTTTCTCTGTGGAGGGTAGACTGGGGCAGGGGATTCATACCACCCTCACCCCAAATCCAGTCACCTCCCCCAGGGAAGAAGTGCTGGTTGCCTGCTTCTTGCCCACCTAGTGTGAGTCCTGGCTGTGGGGAGCCTCCCTCAGTTTGAAACCTCACTGGATTTGAAAAAGCATGAAAACTTATGAGCAAGCCTTTTCTCTGCACAGGTCAATATTGGGATTTGCTTTTCTGCCCAACACAGAAGCAAATCCCTTAAGGCAAACCACAAATGGTACTCTGATTCAGCTTGCAAAAAAGTAACTTTTTTCAAAAAAGTAACTTTTTTCTTTTTTTTTTTTTATAATAAAATCTGCTTTTTCTTTAAATATCCCAAGGTCTGAAAGGGAGTTTGTATTGTAAATATTTCTTTAATAAGTCACTTTTAACAGCATGAAACTTGGGGAAATTTCCCCACATTTGGACCAGGTCCCTGAATTGTGTCACCAGAGGTGTGGCTTTTGGCATTGACATGTATTTAATTTGGGTGGCTACTTCCAGTTTAACCCAGTGAGTTGTCACAACTACCCCTCCCCTCTTCTTTTAAAAAACAATTGTAAATCAGTTCAGATTAAAAAAAAAACCACCGTTGTAAAAGTTCATATAAATGGAAGCAATCTTGTATCTAGGTCCCTTACTGGAATGCTTTTGAGGTTCGTACATGTTGTGTGTACCAGTAGTCTGTTCTTCCCTTTTATGGCTAAATAGTCTGTTTTTGTTTTTTCTATGCCTTTCTTTTTCTGTCTAGTTCTTTCTGTTTTTCTTTTTCTTGTCTTCTCTTATCTTCTCAGATGGTCTGGTCCTTCCATTATTTCACAGAGAGTCCATTTCTTAACTGGGCATTAAAACAAGCTTTAGTTTTCACACAGACTGGAAAAGCCAAGTACCTGGAGTGATGATCCAGCCAGATTCCATGCTCACCCCTCCAGATGAGGGGAAAAAACAAGCAAATGTATCAACAGACCCAGCCTTTGTTCCTTGGCATCAGAGCTGGGAGTAAGCCCTGGAGTTCTGACTCTCCCTTCAGCATCTTTCCCTTAAATCAGGCTGCAGCGTCCAATTCTACAAAATATGTTTTTTTTGCTTGTGTTAACCTGTTTTGAAACTTAGTTTTTGGGGAAGAGAATTCAGTGCTGAATGTCACAGAGCTCAGTGCTGGGCAACTGTCTCCTACGTCTGTACCTCTTTACGTCCCTTCTTTTGATCAGAGGGGAGAAGTGAGCCAAAGGGACTCCAAACAGAGAGGAACCACGGAGCCTTAGGTGCAGCAGACTGTCTCCTGATCTCTGCTGCAGTAGTTTTCATCAATGAGAAAGTGCCATTCTGGTGGATCTGTGTGCCTGGTTGGTGTACACTGTAACTTCTCATTTTCTTTCTTATACGAAGAAGGTGCTATGTTGAGAGCAGGTGTCCTGTGTGGGGCGTGGGCGGGGTTGTGGACTGGGCGGTGGCTGGGTTGGGAATCCGGAAGGGTGCTAGCTCCACCTACCCCCGGAGCCTCTGCGTAAATACTGGGAAGTGGGGCGCAGGTCTCACAGAGCTGGCATTTGTACCTCTTCATTGTGGCCTCACATTTTCAGGAGAGTCAGCTTTTCTGAGAAATCTGCTGTCAAAACTGAAATGACAGAATGCTGCTCAAGTCAGAGCATGCGGTTATCGGTGCTTCAGCAGGATGTTGTACATCCAGGTGCAGCGTTGAGAACCACGTCTGTCTAGTTCGAGCAGTGATGCTCGAACTCGCAGAAGTGGTGTGTCTTTTCTCTGTGGCACTAGTTTTTTGACTTGCAAATCTGGGGAAGAAAGTTAAGTAGCTTGAAAGTCAGTGGACTTGGTGGGAACGCTCCCTGGTGATATATAGGAACTTCACTGCATTTTAAGAACTTATTATTAGAAGGTTAATTTCATCCCACTTGGGCTTTTTCAAAGCAGTACCCGCAGTGCATTTGTCATCTAAGCCTTTCCCCGAATGGCGGGTGTGAGGCTTGCTAATTACCTTAGTCATTAGCTCCCCAAACAGCCTCAGACCTGCTGCTCCCGAAGCCCTCATGGAGGAACCCCTCTTTGTTTCCTCTTCATTATCTTGTTTGGGGAAAAAATGCTGTGTTTGGGTTCATGGTATAGCCAATATAAGTGACTCTAATTCTGGGTAACAGCTATTCAGACCGTAGGGTTCACAGGCGAGGACCCCTGTGAGGCTTCCTGAGGTCAGCACCGTGCTGAAGGTCACTGAGGCAGTGAGTGGCTCGGCCGGACTGCAGTTTGGGTTCTGCCTGTGGCTCCCTGGCTGGCCCACACCATGCTCTCCCCACTCGTGTTGCTCTCCTGCTAGGTATTCTACCACATCGCCCTTTTATTTCTAGCACGTACCACTATCTCAGATACCTTACTTGTTATTTACTTGTTGTTTTATAATATAGAAGTAGGAAGCTTTTTTTTTTTTTTTTTTTTTTTTTTTATTTTTTTTGCGGTACGCGGGCCTCTTACTGCTGTGGCCTCTCCCGTTGCGGAGCACAGGCTCCGGACGCGCAGGCTCAGCGGCCATGGCTCATGGGCCCAGCCGCTCTGGGGCATGTGGGATCTTCCCGGACCAGGGCACGAACCCGCGTCCCCTGCATCGGCAGGCGGACTCTCAACCACTGCACCACCAGGGAAGCCCCAGGAAGCTTTTTGTTCTTGCTCAGATCTACCTCAAGCACCTAGAACAGGGCCGGCACTGTATTTCCTAAGTATTTGTTGAGGGAGTGAATGAGTACATAGTACTTTGAGATTTGCTGTAGTTCACTTTGTGACTTCTGGTGTAAGATTTCTCATAGGCAGGGCTTTAATCCAGTAAATGATATTGAGAAGTAAGTAAGAGCCATGCATTAGATGTAACTCATATGGTTTGTTTGGTACTTGTGTGTTGAGGCTGAGAGGCCCCTGGAAATACAGTTGAGGCCTCTTGGAGTGGGAGGAAAGAGTAAGCTTAAATTTGCAAAATGCCAAAGGGAACCCAGAGATGTCAGAAATAGATCTTGGAGGAAAAGTTTGGAGACTGTGAAATAAATTGGCAGAAATAATTTGTGAACTATTATTCCTGGTTTCTAGCGTGTGTTGGTAAAGCAAAACATCTGCGTACCTGGCCTAGTTTGTTTGATCCTGGCTGCCACCATAAAAGCCTTTCACAAGAAACACAAGAGTGGCATGCTTGTCTAAAAATCATCACTGTATTTTTGTAGATTGATTCTGTTGGAGAGAAGAGCTTAGACATGTTTTTATTACAGTCATCACTTCTTTAAGACGCCAGCTAGTGGACAATCTGGAGGACTACAGAGGGTCAGAAACAGCGTGTTTGGTCCCTTAGAATTTTGTTTGACTCTATTATGGGCGGCTTAGCAAAGCAGATGCCTTACTTTCCCCCCGTCGATGTCAGCTGGCTTCCCAAGGTAATGAGAAACGACTGTGTGTAGCCGCATCGCGAAGCATTATATTTTCAAACGTAACTTTGGTCTTCAGCCGGGGAGGCATAGCAGAGTCAGTAAACTGTAGAGTGCGGAGTGGAATCTGGAATTTTGACCTACACCATTTGTGTATTTTGGAGCAGCAGTGTGTCCAGAGTGCAGGTGGAATACCTTCATAATTAGGATGGGGTTTGGCCAAAATAGATGAAGTGTCTTCTGCTTCAGGCCCCCCATTTGTTGTGCTGGTCCTGAGTTCCTTGAAGAAACAAGTGGAATTTGTGCCCAGTTCTTTTATGTCTAATTCAGTTTGAGTTTTGAGTATAATACTGTAACCAGAAGTGGGAAAGGGCTTTAATGAAGCAAGTCCCTTGCGGTGTATGCCAGCTGGGCCCAGTGTGCTGTCCATACACCAGCACCTGCTGGTTCTGACTTGGAATCTGATTTCTTTATGGCTCCAAAATCTACGAAAGAAGAAAGTGATGCTTTAAAAATTTTCTTTTTATCTTTAGATTGATTTCCTAGTGATGGAGGACTTAGTAAGCTGGAGCTGGAGATCATTCATATGGGTCCTGCTTTTGTTCAGTTCCATTCCATAAATATTTTGTTAAGTGTTTTCTCAGCTAATACCACAAGTACAGCTAAAACGGTGACCTCTACACACTTTGATTCTAAAAAGAGAGCTGCTTGCTTGAGAAGCTCTATGAAATACAGATTCTGTTGTTATTTAGCCAAGGGTCCCAGTTAGGAATCTTTTATAAGAAAGATTGTTTCTGTAATAATTTTCAGGTTTGTTGCTGAGGACGGTAGATTTCCTTATGCTTTGCAGTGCTTAAAAGCGAAGACATTTGGGGCTGTTCTTGCCAGTAATAGTAGTGGTATGACAGAAAAAGTGGAGAGCCACCTTTATTTCCCCTTTTCAAGTACTGGAAGATGCTGACTAGCATTCCCAGAGAAGCAGCACATGTTTTAGTGTTTGCTGTGCCTGTGGGCCAGGCGACAGAGAGCGGGAGAGGTGCTGAATGGGTGTGCCTGCAGCCTTTCTCTAGACCAGCACCTCATGTGAATTTGGGGTGAACCCCTAGGCCACAATAGGGTCATTGCTATTGCATGAAGCACTTGAAATCAGTGAGACTCGTTGTTGGAGACTGTGGAAAATGAAGAATTTCCCTCGTTGCAAAGATTGTCTGTCTTTCTCTCTGTTTATCTATCTTTTGGAAGGTCATCATTAGTGTCTTTATTTTTTTAAATCTCCCTCCCTCCCTCCCTCCCTCCCTCCCTCCCTACATTGCTGTGTACAGGCTTTCTTTAGTTGAGGTGAGTGGGGGCTGTTCTTCGTTGTGGTGTGCGGGCTTCTCATTGCTGTGGCCAGCAGAGCACAGGCTCTAGGCGCTCGGGCTTCAGTAGTTGTGGCTCGCGGGCTTAGTTGTTCTGCAGCATGTGGGATCTTCCTGGACCAGGGCTCAAACCCGTGTCTCCTGCATTGGCAGGCGGATTCTTAACCACTGCACCACCAGGGAAGCCCCATCAGTCTCTTTAAAGAGCCCAGCTCTTGTTTAGTTTTTTTAGTAGATTTTATCTATCTATCTAGATATCTACCTATTTATTTATTTTTGGCTGTGTTGGGTCTTCATTGCTGCACGCGGGCTTTCTCTAGTTGTGGCTAGTGGGGGCTACTCTTTGATGTGGTGTGTGGGCTTCTCGTTGCGATGATGGCTTCTCTTGTTGTGGAGCTCGGGCTCTAGGTGCGTGAGCTTCAGTAGTTGTGGCTCGCAGGCTCTAGAGCACAGGCTCAGTAGTTGTGGCACATGGACTTAGTTGCTCTGTGGCATGTGGAATCTTCCTGGACCAGGGCTCAAACCCTGCATTGGCAGGTGGATCCGTAACCACTGCACCACCAGGGAAGCCCCTCTTGTTCAGTTTTTAAAAAACCTTTGAAGCAGTGTGGTTTGGTTAAAAGGATTGCTTGAAGCCAGATGCCTGTGTTTAAATCTCAGCTCTGCCTCTAGTGGAATGACCTTGAGCAAGTCATTTAGCCTGCCTGCACCTCAGTTTCCTCACTTGTAAAAAGAGGATAATAGTAGGACCTTTGCCTTAGCGTAACTGTGGGATTTAGATGAGTGTATGTGGTTTAGAATGCACCCCTGTAGACACTCTTTAAGTGTTAGCAGTTGTGATTTTATACATCCTTTCCCCACCAGTTATTTATAATTAGAAATGGTACGTTGCTCAGCATTTAACTTGATTCTATTCATTAGCAATAGAATTTTTAAAGTCAGAAATAATTTCTTCCTGTCCCCCTATGAAAGCCCCTTCAGAAAGGGGGAAGAAACAACTCTTAGAAGCCAGTTCAGAAATAAATCTTATCTGGGAAATGTAGAGAGAGTAGCACATGTCAGTTTTTCCCCTTTTCCTTGAAAATGCAAGTCTTACGATGATAGTTGGGCTTCTTAGGTGGTTATGGTTTGCTGTGGCTTTGGGAGTCATTTGAAGGTGATGAATGGATTTGTAGTAAAGATATACTTTAATTTGAAATCTGAGATACTCAGCAAACATTGCCCTGAAAGTAATTTCCCCCAAAACCCCCCAGGAAATTTTTACCTTTACTTTAGTAAACTTGGAGGTTTGCCTTTTGAACTTAAGTTTTGCCCTGCTTACAAGATCAGTAAAGATGAGTTTTCCCAAAGGTAACCAGGGGGCTCAGAATCCAACCAGATCGTGTCCTCTGAATCCCTGAGGTGTTGGGTTGGAATGTAGTTTTTGGGATTTTGTTTGAATTAACTTCTGCTGTTGAAATGGCTGTGACTGCCTGGGTATTTGTTCTAGGCCCTCCTACCTATGCCCCCTTCATTCACCCCTCTTCACCCCCAGGGTAGGTGTGCCCCTGGCGGGGATTAATTACCTTCAGGGCACCACATAAAGCTGGGGTGTGCAGAGCTGGCCGAGGGCAGGGCTAGGGGGGTGTTGATCCCCGTCGGGTCTCTTTTCAGTTCCCATCCTGCTCCCCCAAACTTGTGTGCTTAGGCCTTTCTTTCCCAGCTCTGCTCTCTCCACTGTGTCTCAGCAGCAGACGAGACGAGAAGCTGCAGAGGGAGGCAGAGGTAGCCGGGGTCTCCCAGGCTGCGTGGAGGCTCGCTGATGGTCCCTGGCGTTGAGCTTGCCCCCCACCCCCCCCACCCCGCCCGCTCCGGCTGTGAGAATGGGAGTAATTACTTAGACAGCTTGCTCTGCCTTTGTGTTTCAACTACAAAGGAAAAGCTGAAGTCCAGGACTGGGCCGGGGGACGAACGGGACGAACGGCTGTAGCCAGCCAGCATTTTGGGAGGGAAAAGGAGAAAGGAACAAGGAAGGTATAGGGAGCTGTGCCCCGGCTGCCCTGGTGGGGTGTGCTCTCCAGCCATGCCTCCTTCTGGAAGAGGCACGTTGATGTCTGTTGTAGGGTACCTGGGAACTTTTTCATACCCAGCAAGAACTGTTTGTTTTCCGGCGACAGGAGTAGAAAGAAGCAGCTTGCTTTCAGCGCTTCTAGCTGCTGCATAGTTGCTGGGACGTGGAGGCTGGGAATCACACGCTCTCAGAGCCTGTCCTGATGTTCCCCAGAGCCACCCCCACCCCCTCTTTAATATGAGGCATCTCAGAGGAGCTTCCTTTGGGGCAGGCCTGATTCCCGGGTATGACCGTGCCAGGGCTGGCCAGCCTCATTAGAGATTTTTGGGAGCAGAGACAGTGAGGGATGGGAAAGGTAACAAAAACCTCTTGGGATTCCCGGATTGCTCAGGATGTTATAAACAGTGAGTGCTGCCTTTGATCTTGGAGGGTGGTGTGGGGCAGGCAAGAGGCGGGGGCTGGTTACTGGGAAGAGAGCTGGAGCCAGACAACCATAATGGCCTGTCCAGCGGCTGCTGTGAATCCCAGTGGCAAAAGGCTCTCTGCTTGCCACTAATTTCTGTTTTCTTTGCTGTGGTTGGCTTTATTAGAAGGGCATAAGGAAGCAGCCTAGACATTCAGTTCTAATCAGTTTTCTGAGCTAAGAGTGGGGAGAACGAAATCAGGCCTTTGGTGATGTCAGAGAGAGGATGACTGGCTTTATGGCTTATTTACTTTCTTGGGTGTGTGGAGAGATATATATGGAGTGTTAGAAATCATCAAAGAGATTCATGAGACTAAAACTCAGCCTTTTCCTTCTTTTTGGAAACCTGGGACCAGTGAGGGGCTGCTGCCTTAAACATTATTTTCAAAGGATGCTTCTGACAGTCATTGTCTTGTGTGTAACCTTTTCCTTTATTTGGTTTCAGACTGGCTTTTATGTGTGTGAGTGCGATGGATTTACCTGTCTTTGGTTTATGCAACAAAATTTGGAAATGGGGTCTGTACGGGAGAGTAGCAGGGAAAATATAACCTGCAGATGGCCCTGCAACTTTCTATGAGGAAAAACCTAATCAACAGCTGCAAATTATGTTAATTTAATGCAATAATCAAGCTTCTTGCATCAGCCTCATTTTGATTTCAGAGAAGTTCAGCCCTGTGACTCTTGCCTTCTGTGAACTGGAGCTGAGTGCTGAGATATTTCAGTTACACCCTAGTTAGGGAGTGTATCTATGGATCTACAAGTTGGTAATTTCAAGCAGACACAGCTATATTGTCAGAGCTTCGTTAATTTGAGCTCCCCAGATTCTTCCATTCTCACAGTATGTTTTCCAGTATGTTTCAAATAATTAAAACTTTGTAGTTGCCCCCTTTTTAGCATGGTTCGCTTATGATCCCGTGCGTGGATGTATAAGGAGAAAGATGACAGGAAGAAACTGTGCTTGGGGAGGCTTGTGAAGAGAATGGAAAATGCATTGCTGTGTTGATTCCCCCCGCAATCCCAGTGACTTAATATTTAATCAAGACACAGGTCAAGTCTTGGTTATGTAGCAGGAGTCCAAGTTAGGCCAACCCTGTTTTGTTTCCACCAGGACTGACTTATAAGGAAAAAGGAAAACCTTGCATTTAATTAGGCAGCTCATAGGACCTCTGGGTGAAAATAGGAAAAATACAGTTTAAGAGCCTCAGTGATTGTATGCTAAATACTAATTCAGAGTGGATTGGTATCTGGGACGTGAGGGGTGTTACCGTGTAAGTGGGTTGAGGTCTGTAGAAGGTGAAATATTGACTGTTCAGTATCAAAAGGCTACATAAACGTGATCTGGAGGTTGTTTTGAACCCTACAGTACTTTAAACTCATCTGGTATTCATTACAATGCATCTCCTCAACAAGATGAAACTGTATAGCTAATGACATAAAATGTTTCCTCCTTATCTAATCAGGAATCTTTCTTGAGCAGCTAGATTAGATGATGTTCAGAATGGATAATATAGGAAATAATTACTCACTGTATTTCATTTGTGGAATTAACTGTATGGCCTCTTAACATGTACTGCTTATGGAGATAAAACCAGCAAAGAGCAGTCTCTGGTATCTTTTGCCAATGGCAAACAAGAATACGATACTGTTTTTTTTGTTTTGTTTTTTAAATCTGCATGTGAACTATGATATGCAGTTTGGAATTACTTTATGGTTTTGGTGCCTTTGCCCATCCTGTTGGTGGAGTTTTATGAAGTTGTAGTATGTGAAAGTGGGGGAGGGGAGGCAGTGTATCATAATGAATAACATTCACTCAAGAGAGTACATGTTGTACAAGGCAGTATGATGGGCACTCCTTTGCCTGTTGTGAGCACGTTGAAATTGTCGGAAACTTACAAGATAATTTTGAGAAGAAAATAACTAGATTTCATTTGCCTTTGATTTCTGAATGTTACCGATTACAGAGGACCTGAGCCTGGGCTGATTCAAACGATTGGCTTGGCCAAAATGTTCGTTTGGTTAGTGAATACACTGTTCAATAAAGTTCTTGCTGAAAATGAAAAATGTGTCTTTTATTTGTACTTAAAAAGTGAATGAACTTTTTGGCCAACCGAATACATTGAGTTTTGCTGTCATTGATATAATCATCCCCATTCTTTTATTAAAAAACAAGTTTATTTATTTATTTTTGGCTGCGTTGGGTCTTTGTCGCTGTGTGCGGGCTTTCTCTGGTTGCGGCGAGCGGGGGCTCCTCTCCGTTGCGGAGCGGTGGCTTCTCTTGTTGTGGAGCACGGGCTCTAGGCGCACCGGCTCAGGAGTTGTGGCCCGCGGGCTCTAGAGTGCAGGGCTCAGTAGTTGTGGCACATGGGCTTAGCTGCTCCGCGGCATGTGGGATCTTCCCGGACCAGGGCTCGAACCCGTGTCCCCTGCATTGACAGGCAGATTCTCAACCACTGCGCCACCAGGGAAGTCCCACGCCCACATTCTTGTTGTAGGGATAAAGGGCAGTGCCATCTTTCACCTCAAGAAAAAGGAAATCATAAAAATGATTCTTAATAGTTATTTGTGAGTTGTCTACTCTGTGTGTTAACTGTGACCACATGAGTGTTGAGAATATTAGTTTCAGAACACATTTTGTTACTATGAAAATGCACGCTTACCAAGGATTAAGTCACTTCAAATGATGTTTGACAAGGAGATATTTAACAAGTTCTAAAATCCTTTTGGTTGGGTCACAAGGCACTTGGCTGTAGCTTTTTATTACTTATGCTTTCTCTCTACGTTCAAGTATTGGAGGCAATGAAACCAGGCTGTCTGTTCTGAACCAAAGACTGGGCACCAGGAGACTTAACTGTTTCATAACTTGTCCGCAGAAGACACATTTCTTCGGCATCTCATGAATAGTTCTTGTCTTTACAAAGTAATGGCTGCGTTCTTTTTTGGATCAATGGCTAAGCAAAGTAACAACAGCCAAGATATTTTCTTGGAAGATAGGAGAAGTTAGTAATAATGGAGTATGAGTTAGAACTCTAATTTTATAATTGGAAGGGTTCTTAACTATTACAATTGGTGTCCAGGGGTTGATGGGAAGGTGGGAAATCTTCATTGGGCCAGACTGGTAGAATGAAAAATACGAAAGTGTAATTTCAGACATACCAAGAAGCAGATAGAATAATATGATTGCTTGTGGGACCTGAGTTTTCAAGAGACAGTAAGAACAAGGGGAAGGTGTGTGTGGGACCTGTGGTTGTGATCTTACACCCAGTTGAAGAACAGGATGCTCAGAGAGTAAGAGCTATATTCATTATTCTGTGGACTAATTTAGTATTGCTTTGCAATGGCCTACCAAATATATTAGCCTTCAGCGTATTTTCCAGTGCCTAAGAGGCTCCAGGTAGATGCCGAGGTATGTGCTTTGAGTAACATCCTTCACTTGAGTCCTTTCCTTTTTTGCAGGATTGGAGATACTAAAAAACAGCACCTACCTTGTAAGTATTGAGTGAGTTTGAATCACACGACAGATGCTTAGAATAGTACCTGGCATATGTTGAAAGTGTTCAAGGACTATTTCTAAACCGAAATCCTGGGCAGTATCTTCAGCCAGCAGTCAGGGAGTACCTGCGTCAAGCCACAGGCCGAACCAGACTTTCTTTCTCTGTCATTTAGCTAAAAAGATAGCTTTGTACGAGGTACCTCTAACACTGGGGGTTGGTGGCACCACTGCGCCCCCCGGGGGAGACTTCAGGGTAGAGAAGGATAGATGATTTCCTGGCTATGTCCAGATTATGTCTTAAAATAAAACTCCCCCCCCGCAAATTCCAGAATATCAGACATAACCATAATATAAACATAACGGCATACTCTTAAACCAAAGAGAAAAATTCCAAGCTGTTCTGAATTATCTGGTTCATTTGAGATTGGACTATGCGATTTGGTCGTGGCCGGCTCGTTCTAGAACTTCAGTGCGGTTAACTCAGTTACATGCTAAGGTATCAAGCACCAGGACTGTAGTTTTGTTTTTCCCCACAGCATGGTGGTGGTAGATTTCCAACAGATTCATTCTGGCTTTTTGTCTTTTCTGCTCCCCTGGGCTGTGGTAAGGAACCTCTTAGATCTGAGTGGGTGGTGGGCTTTGCCTCCTAGGCAGGCCGGCACAGCCTGGTTTTCCAAATGCATTTCTCGCCTTGCTTTCTGCATCCATTAAGCGTATCTGAATTGTGTAGCTATTTCGTGTTCTTCGCTTTTCCTTTCTTACACTCTGACGAACGAGCTGGGGTGGTGTGTGTGCGTGCTTGCATGCATGTGTGCGCGTCAGTGACTCACTGTAGCCTGGCTTGGGCGTGCTGCTGCACTAGAGAAATCCTGCCCCCACCCGCCCACCGGCCCGACTCAGCAGCTTTCACAGATCTCCGGGCGACTCTCTGCTACCCCTGAAGAGTCAAACCGGGGAAAGGTTTTCCGACACCCTTTGCCTTTCTTCCGTTTGTGGCCTTTCCTTGGGATCATGCTTTGTCTGGCATTGTAGAGCTCAAAGTTACTTCAAATGTAAAGGGAGCCACTCTAGCCACCTGTGAGCAATTGAAGCGTGCCTGGTCTGTATTGATATGCGCCATTGGTGTGAAATACACGCTGGATTTCTAAGACTTAAGTAATATGAAAATAAAGCTAAGTCACTTGATTTTTTTTTTTTAACTGAATGAGTCGTTAACATTTTCAAAAGTTTCACACACGATTTCATATAGTCCCATAATAACCCCTTCCCCCCGACCCCCCTATGGCACCCCCTTCCCTCTCCCCGCAGGCAACCATTAGTTAGTTTCTTCTCTAGATCTTAAATCACTTAATTTTTATATTGACTCCATGTTTAAATGATAATATTTTGGACATATTTAAGTAAACTTTTTTTTTTTTTTTTTTTTTTTTTTTTGGGGCGCGTGGGCCTCTCACTGTTGTGGCCTCTCCTGTTGCGGAGCACAGGCTCCGGACGTGCAGACCCAGCGGCCATGGCTAGACCGGGGCACGAACCCGTGTCCCCTGCATCGGCAGGCGGACTCTCAACCACTGCGCCACCAGGGAAGCCCCTAAGCAAAATATTTTTGAAACCTCACCCGTTTAGCAGTTTTAATGTGACTATTTGATAACTTAAAATTATCGTGTGGCTGGTGTTATATTTCTCTTGGACAGCACTGGTCTATTGTGTGCAAGAATCTTGGGGCACACCTGTGTCATTATGCTCTGAGTAAAGGGACATATTGAGGTATAATTAGCATGCAGTAAAATTTACCCATTTTAAGTATTCACTTCTGTGAAGTTTGTAAATGCCTTGAGTCATGTAACTATCACAGTCAAGTGCCCTTGTCAGGTGCCCCTTTCTAACCAGTGAGTTCTTTTCTGGATTTTCTGTGACTTTTCTGGAATGTCTTAAGTGGAATCGCATAGCATTTAGCCTTTGAGCATGGTATAGTTGCTTCATGCATTGGAGATTCATCCATGTTGTTTGTATTAGAAATTGATTTCTGTTTATTGCTGAGTGTTCTCTTGTTGGCTATACCAGTTTGTGTCTTCATCATGGACATTCACGGACGTTTGGCTGTTTGCCTCTTTTGGCAATTTTGAATGGAGCCGATACACACACACGTGTGTTTTTGTGAGGTTATAGTATTTATTGCTAGGTATTCATTGCTAGTGTATGTTTTTAACTTTTTAAGAAAATGCCAATCTTTTCCAGAGTGACTGTACTCTTTTTGCATTCCACAAGCAGTGTATGAGGGTTCAGTTTTGCCCTGGAGGGTTCCTGTGTATTTGGTGTTGTCAGCTTTTCAATTCTAGCCATTTTAATAGGTATGTAGCAGAATCTCACGGTGGGTTTTAATTTGCATTTCCCTGGTGACTGATAGATGTTGATCATCTTTTCATGTGTGTATTTGCCCATTTAAAATTGGGTTTTCTTATTATCAAGTATTGAGAGTTTTTTAAAAAATATGCTGTGGATACGAATCTGTTATTAGATATGTGTTTTGTACATATGTTCTTTTTCTGTATTAGTTTGCTTAGGGCTGCTGACAAAGTACCACAGACTGGGTAGCTTAAATACTAAAACTTTTCTCACATTTATGGAGGTCAGAAATTGAAGACCTGGTTTGTCTTCTGAGGCCTTCCTCCTCGGTTTCTGGTCGCCTTCTCCCCATACGTTCACATCCTCTTTCCTCCGTACACGTCCAGACTTCATCTTCTTATAAGGACACCAGTCATAGTGGCGAAGGCCGCACCCTGATGACCTCATTTTAACTCAGTCACCTCTTTAAACACTGTCTCCAAATGTCAGTCATATTCTGAGGTACTTTGGGTCGGGCTGGCGGGGAGGGGTCACAACTCAGGCCATGACATCTCTTAACATTCATTTTCACCCGTGGAACAGAACTGTTATTATTTGAATGAAGCTCAAATTATCAGTTCCTCCTTTTTGTATCCTGAGAAATCTCATGGCAAGGATTATCTCCTGTGTTTCCTCTAGGACTTCAATAATATTTTTTTTATCAATACATTTGGGCTCTGACCACTTTTGGAGTTTTTTCTGGTGCAAAGTATGGGTCAAAGGTGATTTTCTTTTTAAAATGAGTCTCCTTTTGTTTTTGTTTTAAAACTCTGTGCTCTTTGGCAGAGTAACCCATGCCCTTTGACAAAGCATTTCAGCAGCACAGAAGGGAATAAAGTTATAAATTCTCCACCATGTCCAGTCTCTCTCTCTCTCTCTAGAGGAAATCCTTTCCAAGTTTTTCTCTGTATTTGTATGTGTGTATAATTTCATCTTCCTCTTAGTACAATTTTGAAACTTGCTTTTTTCACTTAATCCCAAAAGGCCCCTGAGTGTGTTGGGTTCCATTCCCAAAGGTTGAGACGGCTGCTGCTGGCTGGTGCTGGTTGGGTATCTGTGTTTTACACTGAAATCCTAAGTGGGAAGTCTGTAAGGAGAGGAGCTTGTGTGTCGCGGAGATCGCTTGTACCGGGCATGGCTCAGCTTTCATCTTCTTTTTCCAACAGCTGACTTAATCTTTCTTTTTTTTTCCCTCACTATTGACTGTCAGGCTTCCCGTTTTCAGTCCTTGAATGGATATCTCACAGGTCTATTTGTGTAAATCTATCTGTAGTTTTTGAGTGCATAGCTCCATACGCTAGATGCTTCCAGGGGGAGTCATGGGGTTTCCTCCACAGCTGGTCTCCTCTGGGTTCTGTCCCTCTGGTCCCTTCACCCTGTTTCGTCCCCTGAGAAGTCAGCTTTGTTCCTGTTTTCTCCACAGGCCCCCCTACCTTCTCTTGCTTCCTCTTGAAAGGCCGTTTTTCTTCCTGTCCTTTTTTTATGAAGACTTTAGAACCTATACCTTGTACCTGAGCACAGTGTTCTTGTAAACTTTGACTTTTATCTGTGCTAAGAAAGTTTGAATGAGACCCAGTGTCTGTGCGTACACGCATACAGTTGAAACACGTTTCATGAAACTTAGCCTTATGTTCATTACTATTGGTGATGTACTTAGATCTGTCCGGTTTTTCCTGATTTAATTTGAAAGAACGCTTGTCAGGAGACCCGGTGTGTTGATTTCGTATTAGGGATCAACAGTCTAGAGCACAGTGTATCTTGGCTGTTCACCGCTTGCCTTGATTTATGTATGTGTTTAAGCCACTTTCTCCCAGTCCCTGCTACACGGAGGCCCTTCCTCATAACAGTGCTGTGTGTGGGAGGGGTTTAGGGGGACACAGTGTTCTTTTCTGTCAACTCTGTGCCTCATTTCACTTCACAGTAAAGAGGAGTAGAGGGTCTTTGCTGGGCTTGGTCGTAAGGGGAAGTTCTGCTTTTTCCCACAGACTTTCCCCTCCATCTCAGTGGTTCTCAGTGTCACACAGGGATCCCTGGGGTTCTCAGAGTTCCTTTTTGGGGAATTCGCAAGGTAAAAAGTATTATTAGAGTAATACCATGGCATTGCTTTCCTGCTTCACTCTCGTTTCTCTCAAATGTGCAGCGGGGCTTTCTAGACACTACACGGTGTGAGAGAACGAACGCATCGGATTGAATTCTGTTATGAGCATCCAGGTGACTTCTGTTACACCAGACATTAATGAGATTTGCCAAAGTGGAAGACAGTGCCACATTTTTCAGTAAATTTTTTTATTTTGGAAAATATAACTTTCATCAGGATGTTATTTATGTTAATGTGTAGTGGTTTTATTTTCTAAGTGAATTAATGTATATTAAAATTTTTTCTCAGTCTTAATTTGAGTGTCTGTCTATCAGTATCTAAATATCTACATCCCATGTAGTCAACAGCTCTCTAGGTCCTCAGTAACTTTTCAGAGTTCCAAGAGATCCTGAGACACAACAGGGTGAGACTTTTGCTGCTCTACTTAAAGGCTGTGTGGTTTAAAACCTTTTTTTTTCTAGAGGAGCAAACACCTTCCCCTCCCCCCCTTTTAAACAAATTTATATTTGTTTATTTTTGGCTGCGTTGGGTCTTTGTTGCTGCGTGCGGGCTTTCTCTAGTTGCGGCGAGCGGGGGCTACTCTTCGTTGCGGTGCGCGGGCTTCTCATTGTGGTGGCCTTTCGTTGCGGAGCACGGCTCTAGGCATGCGGGCTTCAGAAGTTGCGGCACACAGGCTCAGCAGTTGTGGCTTGTGGGCTCTAGAGCGCAGGCTCGGTAGTTGTGGCGCATGGGGTTAGTTGCTCCGTGGCATGTGGGATCTTCCCGGACTAGGGATCGAACCCATGATCCCTGCACTGGCAGGCGGATTCTTAACCACTGCACCACCAGGGAAGTCCCACCTTCCCCCTTTAAGAAACATTTTATTATAGGAAATTGCCAACCTATGCAGAAGTACTGAAAACCGTCTAATACACTACCACATACCCATTTCCTGGCTCCAGCAGTATCCAATGTGTAGTCAATTCTGTTTCATTTATAATGTCTACTTCTACCCCTTGGATTATAGTAAAAGCAAATTTCAAACATATCATTTAATGTGTAAACATTCTATTATCAAACTTAAAAGATGAGGATTCTGTTTACAGAAGACATGCCCAGGATACTGATAACATAAATAATAGTTTTTAATATGAAATAATTAGTCAGTATTCAAATTTCCTCTACACTGTCTCCTTTTTTTTTAAAAGGTTGGTTTAAAATAAGGTCTGTGCACTGAGATTGGTTGATTAAAAAATAAGTTTATTACTAATCTAATACGCCAGCCCTCGCCCCTGTAGTTTGTAATTTGTTGCGGGACAGGGTCCTTTGTCCTCAGGGTCACAGTTGTGTGTGGCCTCACTTGCCAGCAGCTTTTGGGAGAGATCTGAAATGCCGTGGATGGGGTTTTGCTTTGAGGAGAGACCTGGCCTTGGGTTTTTTCACATCTCATTTTCCCTTCTGACCAGTCTCCACTCCCTCCTCTGTGCCTTTTCACATTTCATTCCCTCAGCTGCACTTTTTCGGGGGTGCAGATCTACGGTATGTGTAGCGTTCAGTCGGCATCTGGAAACTAATGCAAGATCCTTATCTCCCGTGGTCTGTGAGTGCCGACACACATGGGTGTGTAGTGTGATTGAGAGAGCAGACTGTGAAATCCTGGTTGCCCACCTTGAGGGTGGGATCGGCCCCTGGAGTCTTAGGTGGGTGCAAGTGTGAGCAAGGCTGAGTTCAGCACGGTCCCTTCCATTCTGATGCAGGTTGACCTGCGGTGCTTGGGAGGCTGGGCTGGGGAGGAGAAAAGAGGACTGGGAGGGAGAGAGGGCCCAGCACCCATGAAGCCACTGGGGAGGATCTTGGAGAAGCAGCCCCAGCTGGATGGTAGAAATTTGGTTCTAGGGCAGGTTTTTTTTTTTTAATATATATATATAAACTTGGAGATGAACAGGGCCTAAAAGAGGCCTTCTAACCTCTTTATTTTTACATTCTTACCCTTCCAAGATTCGGTGTCATTTCCTTTGTGAAGCCTTCTCCCTTCCGCCAGTTAGATGTATCTTCCATACTGGTGTTAACTCGTTCTCATTTCTGTCACAACGCAAGTCACACAGGCTCTTAATTGTTTGTTTTCAGAGGTGCCTTTCCCCCTCGGTGCTGCCCTGGCCCCTGTTGATCCATCCTGTTAGCAGATTGCTGGTGAATATTTATTTACCACAGGCCTGGCTGTTCAGTAAATGTTGGCAGAATAAAAGACTCACCCTGAGTGAGAGAGTTCATGCCGGGAAAATTCCAGGAGGTATGAGGTGTAAGGGTCAGCCCTCCTGCAACTCCCCATGGAGGGCCTTTCCATATGATGTGGGTCCTTGTAGGTCCTCACAAAAAGGTACACAAACCTTGCAGTGTTCTGAACTCATTATTTGGTGCTGATGAAAGGATTACATGATTATATATGTACAGTGCTTAGAAAATGGCTAAAATCCATTGAAGGCTCACTCCCGTTTTTACAGAAGAGGGATTCGAAACATGAGACTGTTCATCCAAGTTGCCCAGTGTAATATTAATATTACCCCAAAGCCGGGACTGTGAGAACACAACGTACAGCCATAATGAGACTATACCCTGTGACCTCGAAGCAGGAGATTCATATTGTCAAGACAGCCCGTCCCCCATTTCAAACCGATAGCAGCGTGGGTTTTATGGGATGGGGTTGCTGCTGTTGTAGGATGGTTACTTGTCAGGTGTGTAGAGTGTGGAGACTCATCCATTAGATCTGTAGCTTGGAGGCCATAGCCCAGTGACGATGGGCTGGGCACACACACACGGCCGGTGTACAAGAAGCCAGCAGGGAAAGCCGGAGAAGTGATTGCAGGCCTCCAAATGTGATGTCCTCAAAATGGGATTTTTGCCAGGTTCTCATCTTTCCCTTGGGACCAAAGAAGTATCTGTACACCCACTGTGAATCCATTGACTCAAGGAAGCAAACTAGGTCAGAAACAATTTAGGAACCCAGAGAAGCAATCCGTATATTGGTGCTTGAATTTAATGAGGCAGAAAGAAGTGTCCTTTGCATTATTTTGGGGTCGCCCCTTAGCCCTGCAATTCCCTTCTTTATCTTCCTCTTACCATCCCTTGGGACTCTGGCCTGGGGTTCTTCTGCTCTGTGCTTCCGAGTGATCCTGGGGGAGGGGATTGAAGGGGATGGGTGTGGGTGGAATTGGGGATGGATGGGCCTGGAGAAGTCAGTTGCTTCCAGGTCTGCAGGGTGTAGAGGTTGAGTTGACAACCTGCCTTGATCTAACAAAGGTTTGAGCCCGAGGGAGGTGATGTGTTGAAGCGAACTCCTCAGGGTTCTGCCTCTTCACTCATGGCAGGCTCACAGTCCCCCAGGGGAAGGGTGTGTGTGTGTTGGCGGAACATACTGGACGGTATGATGGCCTCTTTTACTGTTCCATCCTCATTTGGGGATGTGCTCAGATTAACTAGCGTCTCCCTTTCATGGTTGAGAGTTTCCATCTTTAATATATAGGCTAAACCACTTACGCTCTGTCTACCTTGCGAAGGTCAGGCAGCTCATTTAGATTTGTCTTCCTGTTTCTAGAGTTGTTATGCAGTGTTAGCAAAGTTACTGGGTCTTATTTTAAGACGTTTTCTTCTTTCTCTTACCCATGAAATACCTTTATTCTTGGGGGAGGAAAATAAAGAACATGAGTCTAGTGCTAGGCTGCAAATGTTGTTTATTTTTTGGGGAAAATTTTTTTTTGTAGAATATTGGTGTAGGCTTGTGTCATTTTGTAGTCCTGATGATTCGAAACATTTACTTTGTATAGTTGTTGATGTACATCTCGGTGAAATAGATGTTTAGCAGCATCTTGTCTTCTACTTAACTTTTCCCCAGTGTTTTTTTGGGTTTTGCTGGAATTAAACTTGGCATTCATTTAAGGAATACGTTGTGATTTCTTTAGCCATGACCTAGAGAAAATGACATGTATCTACTCTGGGAGTGAATTCTGGTAAGAACCTTTGTCCCTCAGGCCGCCTTTTTTTTTTTTTTTTTTTTTTAAATTTCATGAGTCAGACTGTAACTTTAAAAGAAACTGTAGGAGCTGTTCCCCAGGTTATTCACAAAATGAGTCTTTGTCTGCTTTTTCATTCACCATCTGGTTACAAAGCTAAATTGGAATCGTGCTTGTTTTAATTATTTTCTACTTGTGTGGCCAGGAGGTTATTTGGTCTGGCGAGGTTACACTATAAGCTCACGCTCTCATTAATACCGCCGCATCCACATCCTGCGCCAGCACCAGAATGGTTAAGTTGATCCACTTGTGTGGCCAGCGCTTGATACAACACAGTGGTCACGACTTAAAATTACCAGAGGAAATGTGGTGTCAGTATGTGGGTTTTCTTTTTTTCTTTCTCTCTCTCTTTTTTGTTTTAATCTCCAATAATGTTAATTAAGTACATTTTTCTTTCAACAGAAATATGATTATAAATGGCTTAGGTTGGCAGTCTTAGATTAGTGCATGGTGTTATTAAAGGGATATGGTGTACATTTCAAAAATTGGTATAATAAGAAAATATTCAAAACACATTTTGAACACTCCACAGCATGAATAATGGAAATAGTGTAGTCAGAAGCATCTCCATTCAGTCACTGTTTTTGATGAATCAGCCAAAAGATGCAAGTATTGCAAAGAGGTAGTGTTTAATACTAGGAAAGTGACATCAAAAGATCTCTTAAAAGCTTTAAAAAATTCTGCCCTTTCCTGCTTGGGAGGGCTGAATACTTCAAAGCTTCAGTGTTTTTAGAAGGTGACTTAATTCAGAGTTCTGTGAAATAGTGTTTGTTGTTGTAATTAAGTAATTGTTTCTTAAGATAGTCTGATAAGTGCTTACATATGCAACTTACATATTCATTATAATAGGTAATGAAACGTACATATTCATTGTCTTGAGAAGTCAGTAGTGGTTCTGTCCTCCCCACTCCCCATTTAAAAAGCACGACAAATGTGTAGTCTAACATAGGGAAAGGAAAGCAGAAAAAGCTTCTGCAAAAGTATTTAAAGTTGTCCATTTGAGCAAGAGTTTATGAACCACCCTGCGATTTGGGAGCATACTTGCTAAGGTGACCTGCTACAAATGTATGTTCTGGCATAAGAGCCAGAGTTGGGTCATGGCCTAAAAAATTTGGAAAGGCTGGTAAAAAGAACTACTGCCAAACAAAAAACCAGTAGCTCTAACTTAGCCATTCATCAGTGTGTAGAAGGAGGAAGAAAGTGGGAGGATTAAAATGGCCTAGGAAAAAAAGGCCTGCCAAGAAGGATGACAATATTCATGCGAAATTACTTTGCTGATAATTTATTGATATTTTACAGGATGGGGTTAAGTGGTTATTTGAGAAAAACAAATTGACGATTTGTCTCATGAGTTTAATTTTTAAGATACACCTGAGTAGTAATTGGAACTCAAACTTGTCACACAGTTCTTTTATTAATGAATCAAAATACATTGTGTAATAGTGTTAATGTAAGAGACCTTAAAGTTAAATCCAAATCTTTATTTTCATTTAATTAAATGGGCGGTTTTTTGCAGTAGCACCGTGGAGAAACAGTTTGACTAACTGGAAGGAGCAACATTGAAACCCCCTCTTCTGAAGTACGCATAACCTCCCAGTACTTCTAAAGGAATATGTTGTTGTAGTGACCACACCTGAACTTCAGCTCCAGGAGAAGAGACCAAGATGTTACAGATTTGCTGGATGCCTTGGTCTCTTGCCTGCCTGGTAGGCCTTCTGAGTTGTGGTAAGACTGGAGACTTTCACTCTTTAGCCGCTGCAGAGTTGGGAAACAGGACAATTCTTTGTGTGGATTTGCCCTGAAAGACAAACAAATCCAAATTGGGGAAATAGACCTATGTTCTTGTATCTTAACACACATACACACGTACACACACGCACATGTTTCCTAAGCTTCTTCCCACTGTTTTTTTTTTTTTTTTTGCGGTATGCGGGCCTCTCACTGCTGTGGCCTCTCCGCCGGATGCGCAGGCTCAGCGGCCATGGATCACGGGCCCAGCCGCTCCGCGGCATGTGGAATCTTCCCGGACCGTAGCACGAACCTGTGTCCCCTGCATCGGCAGGCGGAGTCTCAACCACTGCGCCACCAGGGAAGCCCTTCATTTTTTTTAAATAACAGCTTTATTGAGATATAATCCATGTACCATAAAATGTACCCTTTTAAAGCATAAAATTCTGTGGATTTTAGTGTATTCACAGAGTTATGCAACTCTCAACACTATCTAATTTCAGAACATTTTTGTCACCCCTGAAAGGTAGACCTCACACCCACTAGCAGTCACTGCCCATTCCCTCTCTCCTCCAGGCCCCACCAGTCATTCATGTCCTCTCTGGTGCGATGGATATGACTGTTCTGGACATTTCATAAAAATGGAATTGTACAATATGTGGGCTTTTGTGCCTGGCCTTTTTTTCACCCATCATAATGTTTTTGAGGTTCATCCATGCTGTACCACGAATCAGTACTTCACCCCCCCTTTATTATTATTTTTTTATTGAAATGTAGTTGTTGAAACCTGTAAGTTATAGGTGTACAGTATTATAGGTGTACAAGTTACAAGTGTACAATTCATAATTTTTAAAAAGTTATACCCCATTTACAGTTATTACAAATATTGGCTATATTCCCGATGCCTTCCCCTTTTAAGTTTTAAAAATTGTGATAAAATATACATAACAGAAGTTCCCATTTTAGCCATTTTTAGGAATATAATTCAGTGGCATTGACAACATTCACCTTGTTGGGCAGCCATCACCACTATTGATTTTCCAGAATTCGTTCTTTCTTATTGCAAATAATATTTCATTGTATGAATAAACCATATTTTACTTATCCATAAATGACATTTGCTTGTTTTCATTTATTGGCCATTATAAATAGTGCTGCTATGAACTTTTGTATACAGGAATTTGTCTGGACAGAGGTTTTCAGTTTTTTTAGTTGGCAGTGGAATTGATTGGTCATGGTAACTACTTATGTCTTTTGTACATCTTTTTTTTTTTTGTTTTTGCGATACGCGGGACTCTCACTGTTGTGGCCTCTCTCGTTGCGGAGCACAGGCTCCGGACGCGCAGGCTCAGCGGCCATGGCTCACGGGCCCAGCCGCTCTGCGGCATGTGGGATCTTCCTGGACCGGGGCATGAACCTGTGTCCCCTGGATCGGCAGGCGGACTCTCAACCGCTGCGCCACCAGGGAAGCCCCTTTTTTACATCTTTATTGGAGAAATGTGTATTCCTTTGCCCATTTTTGGATTGGGTTGTTTTGTATTTTTGTTGTTGAGTTGTAAGAATTCTTTATTCTGGATACAGGTCCCTTATATGGTAGATGATTTACCAATAATTCCATCCCCTACTGTCATGAAAATAGGGATATATTGGATGCCCCTTTTTTCTCACATCCCTCTGAATGTGTTTTGGTATTGAGAAAGGGTTATAGCTAGCTTAGCATCCAGATTTGTTCAGGAATGTGTAGGTGAAAAAGAAAGGAAACGAAGTTGAGTTACATGTCAACAGAAATGAGATTCAGAGTTGGTGCCATAGTGTACAAATGATTGGGGAATCTTGGGTCAAGGGAAGCATACCACTGAGGTGGTAACACAGAGTTTGAACAAGTACCAGAGGAATCTGTTATCATTGCAGGACATTCTGGAGAAGAGAGGGACTTTTTTGTTTGTTTTTGAAAGTATGGTTTTCGGTATGGAAGAACACACAAAACCCATTAAATGGGCAGACCTTTAAAGTACTACAACGTTTTACAGTGGGAAGACCATAGCCCCAAAGGAAGGCTTGCTTGGTGCAAGCAGAGGTGTTTCTCGGAGTGTGTGTAAGTCTGTACGATGTGCAAACAGGAATTGATCTGACAGTGTGAAGACATGGCAGCCTCCTCTAATTAAAGCCTCTTGATGACATTAAACTGTGTTGCTTAATTACAACAAATCATATACTAACAGATCACGTCTCTTAAGAGGCATTGTCAGTGTGCTGCATAACGGAAGAAAATTTGACCTTGTAAGTCGCAGGCGTTCCTCGGAGGTGATGGCTCTTGTTACCCAGGGGAATGTGAGCCACACTTGAGTTACCTTGGAGTAACTCAGATCTTAAGAGAGTGCGTCCTGATAATTCTGTTTATATGAAGATGCTTTTTATATGGATACATACTTGAAATGTAGGGACCGTTTTATATGCATTGAAGGGAATAGAGTTTTCCTGTTCTGTCTATTTTCACAGCCACTGATTTTCTGACCCCCTCTTAATTTGGCCAGTCTGGTCTGGGCTTGGCTTGACTTAAGTCCACAGCAGTTTCTGCAGGCTCATGCGACAGAGTGCTTGTTTCTTTGTCCCTCCTTCAACCAGCATTTGGAGCCCATTGACTACCAGATGGATCAAGCAGGTATTGGCTGTTTTTACCAGTTGAGCGTCTGGTAGACATTATATCGTGTTTTGTATGTCTCTTTCTTAGATTCTTAATTCTGAAATACTTGGGATAGTGTAGAACTGTAGAAGTAGAAGACCTTTTTGAAACTCTGCATGAAGTAACAGTGAAATAAGGGCTAATGTGGGACTGGGAAAATTCTAGTTCCTGTGAAAAATGGACTCCTACTGCCAGTTCAAGAACTGGCACATAATAGCGTACGACACCTTGGAGCAGGCTCACAAGGGCTGCTACTAATTTATTTTCATTGGTTTAGTTTTTAAAAGTTAATGGTATTAAACCAGCGGAGTATATTTAATTTCTCCCTGATGCAGACTAGTAACCAGTCACCAACCTTTTTTTCTCTCTTGATTTTGTAAATGGTAATTGAAAGTCAGTACATCTTAGCTCTGGACAACCAGAGGGGGCCCCAGGGAGTACTCTGTCTGCACCCCTCGTGTTCTACACGGCAGCGTCAGAGACGTCAGGGTCACCTTGCTTTACAAGGCAGAGGTCTGCTTTGAATCCAGATGTCTTAGGACAGGCCTCTCTCTGATCTATAGTGTCACCTATTACAGCACTGGACACGTTTGTTCTTCCTGCAAGTTCTCTCCCCTGTCTTTGCATCTGGGACACCATTTTCTTCTTCCTTTGTTCTCTTCCTGTCTCTGACCATTCTCTAGCTGCAGTTCCTCTTTCTCTGCTCGCCCCTTGATGTTGAGGTGTCCCTGAGCATCTCTTGTCTCATGGTGTCCCCTGTCCTTGGAGGGCCCCCAGTTCTCTATCCACAGTCTCTTCTCCATGCCGCAGCCGTTCCTCTTTGACTGCCCTCTGTTTCCTGCTGAGCAGCAGTGAGAAACGGGCTCCTCCTGTCCGTGGATGCGCTTGTCCCAAGCATGGCCCCTTCATTGTCCTGGAGGACACCATCAACGTGGCTGGGCTTCTATCCCTGAAACTCTAAAAAAGGGAGTAGGCTACCTCTAGGTGGTGGGGTGGCGGGGGGAGGGAGAGTATGTCAAGTCTAACTTCTCTACTTGTGTGTTTTATGATGCTATTTCTAAAATTTCAGTATCTTGCTAAAAAAATAGGAATCTGAGGATGAAACATTTTGGCTTTTTCCTGTTTTGGAATGAACTATTTCTGTAAGCCTCAGAATTTAATAATTGCCAACATTTAGTTAGAGCTGTAGTGTATACTTTTACGCATACATTTAAAGCAACATTTGTAAATTCCTGTAGACAATGATAGATACTAAGGCTTTTGTAAGGGAACCGTTTTGCCTGGGGAAAGAATGTTGTACTATTTCCCAAATGTTGAAAACTGCTCTCTGGAGCTTATTAAAAACACACCCTCTTCTGTGTTTAGTTTCAGCATTGGTTCACTAGTAAAATACAGGGTTACGTTTTAAAAAAAGTGACGTTAAAATTTTAGGTGCATGTTTTATGCATTTTTAACACATAACTGGGATCCTGTGTCCTATCATGCTCTCTAGGTTGTGACATGCAGTCAGGATTGGGAACCAGCAGTGGACTTAACCAAATTTCTTTTGCCAGGCAAGGGTTAACTGATTTTTATTGAGTGTGGTTCAGTTGGCCACGTGTAAAAATCAATTTGTTACTTCTAATCACCCCTCTTATATGCATTCCAGATTACAGGGTTTTCTCTCTTAATGCGGATGCTGTGTTCTGAAGCCATGGCTATGAAGTTGTTAACAGTCAGGACTAACAAATTTTGCACGCCTGTAAAGTGCCCGGCATGTCCTTTCCTCTTTGCCTGTGCCTTCTCCTGTAGTTCTTACTTTACAGAGGAGGGAAGCTGATGACCAGTGAAGTCACAGCAGATAAAATCATGGGCCGGTTTCTGAGCCTGATTCTGACTATGTGACTTATGTGACATGAATGGAAGTTTTGATACTTTGCTTTTCATTAGTTGGGCGTGTAATTTACCTACTAAATGGGAGTAGTTAGGGCCACTCAGTCTGGTGCTAGAGTTTTATTTCCTTGTGTAGTGTGTGCTAACCCCTAGGCTGTAAGGTCTCCTCCCCCCAGCATGCTTTGAATGGTCATTTTAGTGGATGAGTATTGGAGAGCTGTTGAATTCATGTGTATGTAGGAAACATCTGATTTATCTAGACTTCCATTCATAAGACTTGGTGGTGTGCTGTACGTCTATTACAATTCCAGCCGTGATGGGGAAGGTAGATTTATGGTGTTGATGCCACGATCTTTATTCCAGTCCTTCTTAGTTCCTTCCAAGTCAGAAATATGTTTCCTGTGAGTGTCAGTGTCAGATAGTTTTAGGTAACACTCCCAGATCTCAGGTGATCTTGTGACTGTCTAATCCTGAAGTCACCTGTGGGATGTTAACTGAAGTCTGCTTCCGTGCCGTTGTTGGGACATGTCTGTCTCTCTGTGATAATTTAAACTGTCAAAGTCCTGGTCACCTTGAGCAGGCTTGCAGTGCAAGTGTTTGCTTCACATACACCCAATGACCTCTGTCTCTTTAAAAGAAAAAAAAGTGAAACAGAGGAGACTGTTTGCAAAAGGAAGTCTTCTATACCCCGCTATTCTTCCTGCCTGTGTGATGTTAGAAGTGTTATTTTCATTGTTCTGTAAAAGTTCTTGATGGTTTCTTCTGTGTAATTTTGAGATGTTTCCTATTCAATGGAAAAGTGTGAAATATTCACGCAGAATTAGTACCCTCTCCCTAGCCCATTTCTTTTCTCTTGCTCTTATGTACCTATTATTTACATGAAGAATTCTTCCTCCCATATGTTCTTTCCAACTCATCCACATTTTGAGTGGGGAAAATTAAAAAACTCTTTAAAAAATATAGTTAAGGTTTTTCTTTGAGACAGTGGATATAAAATTTACAAAGTCTTCCTTAAGCAGATGGGCTTTTAGTTTCTCTACAACACATAGGGAAGTGGTCACAGTCTGGGGCAGGCCCCAGCCTCAAACCTCACATAGACATTTGCCAGAAACGCCTATTCTTTCTGGGCCCATCACATTTATTATATAAACAGTGCTCATAAGACTTACCACACCTCATTGACTGGACTTTCTATTTTTGTGTTTAGAAGAGTTTATGTTTATATATAAAGTATCTTCTTTGGGTAATACTGTATTCTAGGAATTATTGAAGGGGTTCCAGTTAATTTTGCCACTAGCTTGCTGGATTAGTCATTATTCTTCAGTAAATGGAGATGAGAAATCACATTGATGAAAGGCTGGGTTTGGAACAGCGCCCAGGCATGGGCAGAATCACAGTTTCCTCATTGTACCTTCGCTGATAGATAGTCAATAAATGTTTTCAACAAATGCAATTATGTAATTAAATATTATCAGGAGGGTGTACAGTACTGAGAATGTCTAAAGTTAGGAATTCCAGAAAAAGAAAGAGTGTAATTTGCTAACAGTTGGATACCCTATTTTGTGTGAGATTTATTTAAATTAGCTTTTTATATCACACAGTATTTTATTTTCATTTTAGAACATTTAGAAACTCTGGATGCTAAAAAAAAAAGTAGCAACATTTGTACTGCTCTGATAATTATTAACGTTTTGTGTTTATCAGTTTTTCTTTCTTTTTCATTTAGTGTGCTGAAACACAAAGAAATGAAACAGAAACAGTCCCCAAAGCATATTGCACAGAAGACTTACAAGTCTTCTATTTGAAATAATTTTCTGCATATTTCTTTGTAACCGGCTATATAGTGTTCTACAGTGCAGGGGAGTGGAATCACCCCTCTCCCAGTCTTTGTGCGCTGGGCTCTCCCCTACCTCCCCTTTCCTTAACTGTGCCTCCTTGACCCAGAGGGTGGGTGTGGATGTGGGAACCTGGGGCAGAGTGCACACAAGCTCCAGGTGGTCTGACAGCCAGATCTTCAGCCAGCCCAGCTCAGCCACTTTTCTGTGTTGCCAGTTAGAATTTATTAATACCTGGCTTTGGGATAAAGTAATGAACATCCTCAGAGTTTAGTGCATCTTCATAATTATCTCCTTAGGATAAAAAGAAATGAATTACTTGGTCCAAAAAGATACTTTTTGTGTGTGTGTGTGTGGTACGCGGGCCTCTCACTGTTGTGGCCTCTCCCCTCACTGTTGTGGCCTCTCCCGTTGCAGAGCACAGGCTCCGGACGCACAGGCTCCGCGGCCATGGCTCACGGTCCCAGCCGCTCCGCGGCATGTGGGATCCTCCTGGACCGGAGCACGAACCCATGTCCCCTGCATCGGCAGGCGGACTCTCAACAACTGCGCCACCAGGGAAGCCCCCAAAAAGACACTTTTAAGAAGTCTTTTGATGAGTCTCATTCTCTACATAACTCTTAAATTCATGGAGATGCCCTGTGAAGTTTCATAGTTGTTTAAAATTATAGAAGGTTTTTACTGACAAAGTGTTTTTCACAGGATTATTCAAATAAACTCTTCTACTTCAAAATGAACATAGTATGTAATGTGGCCTTTTTTCATCCCAGTATTTACTTTGTATCCTTGTTTACCCATTACTTAGGCATTTAGTACTAGTACTAAATTACTCATTATTTAGATGCTTTGATTTTAGAGTTTATTTATGCCTGTGTTCTAAGATATGTTAACTGAGTCTAGGCAAGTGAAATAATGAGGATTGTTGTGAATAACTGCTTCAGTGATGCCTTCCCAGTTAGGACTGAAGAAATGCTGTTGTCCAGGCTTTTCAAATTTGGTTTTCTGATTTTTTTTTTTTTGGATTTTCCCACTGAACTTCAAAGGACGGATTTCATTAAGTTCTCCTTAGATGCAGCCAGATCAGTCTTACGGTTTTGGTGGGCATAATCATTGCTGGTGGAATTCAGAGATGGTGAATATCATATTTAAAACGCTCTCCCGAAGCTGGGTTGAGATTACATCGAAGAGTTGGATGCGTGTTGGAGAGTATGATCATCTCTCCATGTAAAATTGGGCTGTTGTACATCAGAGACCTGTTGCGCGCGCGCGCGCGTGTGTGTGGTGCCGTCAGCGAGGGGGAAGGGCAGCATGATACCCTGTCGCTCTGCCCTCAGCAGTTAGCAGATGTTCTGTGAGTTAATGTGGCCCTTCCGTTATCTCTGACAGAAGCAGGGTCTGGTTAAGATCAGATTGTTTACACTAATGCACGTTGACCTTGGCATAGTAGTCAGGAGAGACTATGAGCTAGCTAGAGCAGGAAACGGCGGTGGTGAATTTAGATGAAAAGACAAAGTAGTTAATTATTGGGAAATAGCTTTGGTGTCTTGGACTCATAGTCATTCATTCTGATGTATGCTGCTTTTAGATTTACCCGAGAGGACCTTTTAAATAGCTTCAGAGTATTAAGCTCCGTGCTGCTGACCTTGCTGATCTGGGCATCAGAGTTCCTGCCAGCCCTTCTTTTCAGCCCTCCAGGGAGATCACGGAGACAACTAGCCATTGGGTTGTTTTTGCAGCTATGTAATACCTCAGTGTTTGGCATTTGTCCTGGAGCTTCAGTTTAACTTAACATTAACTTAATGCATATGTATCATAGAATTGAATGCAAAGTTTGCTTGAGTTTTAGGGGAAGTACATGAAATTCTTTCACACTTGGGGAGTAAGTGGTGATATTATAGTTTCCAGCGGTAGCTGTGAAACTCACTTTCATGGTTTGACTATATAAAGTAGTAGACCTAAAGCAATTTCGGAAAGTAGAAGAAGGAGGAAGGCATTCACTAATTCTGTGGGTTTTTTTTTTGTTTGTTTGTTTGCGGTACACGGGCCTCTCACTGTTGTGGCCTCTCCCGTTGCGGAGCACAGGCTCCGGACGCGCAGGCTCAGTGGCCATGGCTCGCAGGCCCAGCCGCTCCACGGCATGTGGGATCTTCCCGGACCGGGCACGAACCCGCGTCCCCTGCATCGCCAGGCGGACTCTCAACCACTGCGCCACCGGGGAAGCCCCTGTGGGGTTTTTTTGTTTTGTTTGTTTTTTGTTTTGTTTTAATTCAGTGGGTGGTGCTTGAGTATATAATTTCCTCTCTTCCATTCTGTCATGTTCCATGTAACAAAGATGAAACATACTTTGACATACAGAGATTTCCCTGGTTACATTGGGGTTTAGTAGTGTGGAGTGTGTGTAGCTCTGGCTGACTCACGGGTTGTAATTGAAAAATAGAATTTTTGGAAAGATTGTTTTGAATGCGGTTCGTGTGGAAGTCTGATGAGCTTTCTGCTGTTTTCCTAAACAGGTTTATTGAGATATGTTACATACCATACAGTTGACCCATTTAAAGTGTGCAGTTCAGTGGTTTTTAGTAAGTTCTCAAGGTTGTGCATTCATCACTGTAACATAATTGCAGAGCATTCCCAGCCCTCAGAATCTCTGATTTTAGAAGTAAATTATCTGTGATTGTTTCTCTCCATGAATATAGATCATTCAGTGTTGACTGCAGGTTTTTGATGGATTCTCTCCTACTTGTGTGTATCTTTTTATATTCTTGGCAGAAAGTTTCTAGTCCTGCGTTGTCTGTTTCGTCTTGGTCTGAAGTTTTCTGTAACGGTCAATTCTTAATTAGCCGTAATAGTTTTAACTGCCTGCTATTGTAATGCTTTGGGCGTTTTTCTGTATTTTTATTAATAACTTAATCCGTAAAGTGCTGCTAATATTACAGTACAGTTTTGAAGACTTGGATTATGTACTATTTTGGGTTGTCAGCTTCCGTCTTTAATATTAGTTGAGGATCCGTTAAATTTTTTTGGCCACAGCCTAATTTAATTAGAAAGGTGAGTTTGCTGCTGTTGCAGAAATCAGAAAATGCGCGTCAAATGTGATTTCTCTTCGTATGGCACGGTCGCCCCCTCTCCTCCCCCCCACCCAAAGCTGCAGCTGTCTTCCAGGCTCAGGGATGATAGTTGGCGGGTGTTCCTACTGCTTTCTTGCTACACTTGTCAGAAGTTTCTAGTATGTGTTCTTGCAGTTCTGTGCTTTGGAGTAGAGACTTACACACAGCTTATCTATCTGTGTAGACAGGTTTCTTTCAAGGCCTTGTCAAGAGGGGCTAGAAGAGATTCAGGAATGTGGTATAGTCTGATGTTCTTAACCAGGGATGTCCATCTGAAACCCCTTGTGGAACTACAAAAATTCAGCACTTCTACCCCCAGCTACTCTGGTTTGGAGTGGAGCCCCGATATCATGATTGGAGCTGCATCCCAATTTGAGAACCATTTTAAATTGGTTTGTCTTTGTACGGAAAGTCTGAAGGTCAAGGTTATCAATTTATCTTTGTCTAGCTGTTGTAGTCCTGTTTTTTGTCTGTGTAATCGAGAAAGAGATTTTTTTTTTTTTTTTTGCGGTAGGAGGGCCTCTCACTGTTGGGGCCTCTCCCGTTGCAGAGCACAGGCTCCGGACGCGCAGGCTCAGCGGCCATGGCTCACGGGCCCAGCCGCTCCGCGGCATGTGGGATCCTCCCGGACCGGGGCACGAACCTGTGTCCCCCGCATCGGCAGGCGGACTCCCAACCACTGCGCCACCAGGGAAGCCTGAGAAAGAGCTTTTGATAGGAATTAGGCAGTACTTGGAAAAGTAGTTCACCTCTGGGTGGGGGATAGGATTCAATCGAAATTCAATTTCTAATTAAATATAGCTGACATTTTATTCATATTGTTTTGGGGATGAAGTAAGACCATCTGTGCATTTATAGCTTTTATAAATTTACTCTCTCTTATAACTACTTCATTTTCTTTAGAAGAAATTTTCTGAAGAGGATTTCCATTTTTTTATGTTCTCCTAGAGTAGCACGGGGTAAGGGTCTGGTTTAATACAGCTCTTGAGTTGCTGTGTTCTGTTTGGGTCCCATCGTGCCTCGGGGATACTCACTTTGCTTGGTTGCTTTGGGAAGATCTGTGTCCTCCCCTGCCTCTTAACTCGCTGTGCGGTCTGGGTCAGGTTAGCCTTTCCTTCATGGGGTGGTTCTGAGAAATGGTTGTGGTCGTACGTGTATTCAGTAAGTGTTTATTGTCTTTGTTGTTGTTATTCAACTATTTGTATTTGAAATAATGAATACTTATGAAGTGAGTTTCCTGTTTGGAAATACTACGTTCTGTGTTTTTTTGTCATATGTAGACTGGAATCTTTGAAAAGGGTCACAGTGTTTCCATCCTATTAAATGTGCATTGAAGCATGTGTTTGGTGAATGTTACTTTGGTGTTTTAAAGGAGTTTAAATGCGCTTCCCAGAGATCCTGGCTCACGTTAATGTATTCATTTATTCTCTTAGAGAGTAATTCATTTATTATTGCACAGTAGTTTATAGCAGGTGTTAGAAACTCCTGTTAACACCAATGGCAATCAACATTGAACTTTTTTTCTTCACAGTCTGCTGTCTTGTGGTTTTCCACCATTTATTCTTAATTCTCATGTGTAGTGCAAGTAATTAAATCCATGAGTCTCCTCCTCTTATTATAACTGTTTGCACCCCTTTTAAGTTTTCTCGGCTTTCCCAGATTCTGGTTTCAATTAAAGTGCTGATGGTTTCCTGGTTTGTAGGGCAAGATAGTTGGCTTTGGTGTGGCTTTTTTCCATCTTCCTTTCTGCTCTTCTGCATTTGGTTGATGCACCTGTGTACATAACTCTAAGAAAAGAATTTCCCTTCCTTTTATCTGGGAGGGGGATGTCTAGTCATCGCCTAGAGAAGCCTTCTTGGCTACCTCCACAAGCGGTGCTTGATGTCATTTGTCCTGAATATGGTCCAGTGGACATAAGCATTCAGATGTTTGTAATTCCAAATAGATTTTAAATATAGTTGTCAAGTTTATGTAACTGAACTATTTTATTTCTGAAAAAAGCCAGGTAGAAGGATTTCCTAAAGCTGTATTTGTAACCCGAGTGATTAGGTGATTAAGTAAAATCTGAGTACACTTGGACACATGTTATGCAACTAAACATTCAGTAGCTACTCTATTTAAGGATTTGGCACTCAGGATTTGAGTGTGTTGATTTAATGTAAGATTTCAGGAAAATGTGTGTTGGGGGAGGTGGTGAGAAGGGGAGAAGAGAGCTGCATGCTTCTCCTGAGAGAAAGGGTTATTTAAGCAAGGAAGCGTTCTTCTAAGTCGTTTAACCTTTTAAGCCTTCAGAATCCATTTTACCTTCCCTGATTATTTACGTGGCTGCATTTTTGAGAAGTGTTTCAGTTCTCATTATGTAGATACATTGTGAGGATGTGAATGAAGATGGGACAGAGAATGAGACATTCTCCAATTACACCAATCTCTTTTTAAAAGGTATAATTCTGTTGGGGTTTTAAAACTTACACTTTGTATATGTTGGTGGCAGCGGCTTAATCCATTTTACAGGACAAGGGAATTTATGCCTCTTCAGCATGCTGTTTTCTCTCGGAGTTTTCACTGTAGCAGATTACTGTGTGTGCATGGGGGAGACTAGTCAGTATTTTCTAAAATGTATTCTGGAAACTTCCACTGACTGGTTCAAACTTTCCATAAGCTCACAGAAATGGTTTAAAGTTTTAATTTGATTTAAGATTTTGTTCCAGATGTTAACTAGTGGATTTTCTTCTCCTTTTTAGTTGTACTTGAAAGGTTAGAGAGAATTGCTCTTGCTTTCTTCTCAAGTATAAAAATGTCAAACTCCAAGTTATCCTTTATGCTTCATCGAAACCATTAGAGGGTAAAACGCCCACAACCAAGCCTTTGCAGACAGTGACATCGTACAGCTAGATGAGAAGCAGCTGTACCAGGCAGAGCCCACAAGAGCACACATAGCTGCCAATGCTTAGCATTTACTATTTACTGCCTTTTTGGGTGGGTGGGTGCGGAGAGTTAAGCCAATTAATCAGACAAAAATATTTAATTTATTTCAATGGAAGAGGCAGGTTATAGTCTACCATCTGAAGCTTACAGGATGGAAGTCGAAGACTTAATTGAGGAGATGAAAAGAGCTCCAGGGACACAGTTGAAAAGGTTTTTTCACGTTGGTAGTCTTTGCATTAGGGATGGAAAGCATTTCCGTGAGATCTCTTAGACCATCTTGTACTGTGAACTCCCCCTTTGACCTTGCAGTTTAGGTTGCTCTGCTTATCATTTTCTTTAAAAAAAAAAACAAAACAAAAAACAAAATCCCATCCAGGAGGTCACCTGTGGGTGACTTGGTAGATTAGTACTGGTTAGTTCTGAAGGATCTAGTTGTTATTTTAGCTTTTATTCTCTAATCCAAGATATGGTGATTTCCTTTGGGTGATGGAAGACACTGAGCTAAAAGTAAAAATGCTCTGAGAGTGGAGTCTTGTGGGTGAGTTTTAGTGTCTCTCTCCATAGCCACAACCGCATCATGTGCACTAATTAGGCACCTGTGAGTGCAGTGGGCCGCACCGGGTTATCCAGAGAGAATGAGCAGAGAGTTTTCAGTCTGAAGTATTTCCAGGTTGGAAAACTCCCATTTCTATTTACAGGGTTTTTCAGTCTGGAGGTAGAGGACAAATTAAAGAGCACGGTTTTAGCAGTGGGATTGGGCTTTGGCATGGGCAGCTTGATAGTTGCGGTTTGGGCAAAAGGTCATCGATGGGTTTTGGCTCCCCAGGAGCTCCCGAGGAAACACTGAAGAAAAAAAAGAAGGGATACCATGAAGTCCCCCACTCACCCTCCTCAGGCTGCAGTTTTGTTTGTTATCAGGAAGGCTGAGGGAGAGTTGAAGATCTGGTGGATCCAAACCAGTGGTTTCTTATACCGGCCTTCAGCTCAACGCGTGCAGCATCGTTTCTAGCTGGAATCCTGGACTGTTGTGTTTCGGAGACAAGGCACGAGCCACGTAGGCGTTTCTTCTTACAGCTTGACCCTGGATTCTTCGGTCACAGATGTCACATCTGGCCATTCGTACTTTTATCACCCAGTAGATGGTGAAAGTTGTAGAGATGGGTTCAGAGGTGGTAACTGGGCCCCTCTGTATCTGAGAACTAAACTGTTGCTTAAGTCTTCTGGATTATTCATGCAGCTCTGTGGATGCACAACATCTGTTCTGACAACTCAGGACCCGAGTTTGGGGAGCTGGGTCAGCTCTGGACGTGAACAGAGGCAGACACCCAAGGGATCACAGAATCGCCACCAGCAAGGTCTGCTGGGTGGGAGGCCGCTCTGTAGGGTCGCTTTTCTTTTCTTTTATGCTGGGAAGTAACCAGGCACCTGGTGTGACCTCACTGGTTTGCTGTATCCATGAAGAAGGCAGGCTGCATGTCTTCCTGCTTCCAGCTCCCTGGCTTTCTCTCTCTATCTGGAGACTTTTATCAAAATTTGTATTGAATTAAGCGTCTGCCTGGCAGATATTCCTTCACTGTAAACATGGAGACCATGTAGCTATTGGGAGTGATTTTGGTGTTACTCGGTAATTATCATTTTTCTTTGATTCTGAAATGTATTTGGTTTTCATATTTTAAAATGTTTAAAACAAGAAATAACCAGATGGCATCTGTGACATAGTTTCCAGAGCCAGAGCATAAGCAGATTTGGTCATGGTGGTTTATCTTATAACCAGAACTGCAGTGAAGTTACAGGCACTGTTGGGTCTTTACATGTTAGAATTAACTCCTATCTAAACAAGATTCGGAAAGACTTCGTTTCAATGCCGGATCATATCGTTAAGTTATTTTGAATAAACAAAGGCACAGAAATGAAGCAGCAGGCTGTAAATTTGCTATTAGTGAAGGAAATATTTGTCGTGGCCAAAATTTATGGCTCCTAAAAAAAGAAAGCTGGCTCCCCCTCAGTGGATGAAGTTCTGTTAGGTCCACAAGGATCGCCTGTTCCAGGGCACCTGAAGGCAGGAGGGACAACTGGACTTAAAATTCAGGGCAAAAAATCTGGTATCTTGTGGCGTGATTATCAGATCGTGCCACAGTGTGTTCCGTCCTAGTGGTGTAGAACATAACGGGGAGTTTTTTACTTGTTGGTGAAGGAAGAGGATGCTGCTAAACACGAACACTGCTCAGGGTGAGGAGCCTTGAGCTCACCTCGTGGGATTCCCGTGTAGTTGGGGGAGTCAAGCAGTGGGTAGAATCTCTGAGCAGGTGTGTGGTTCTAATAGGAGAACCACATACTGACACTCTGAGTTCGAAGAAAGCTTTTCTGAGGTGAAGAGAGACATCTTCAGCCGATACTTGACAGGTGACCGTGGGGAGTTAGGGGGAGAGCTGGTGGAGCTGTCTTGCCGGCACGGATGGCTGCCGCGGGTGGTGGGGATTGATTGTCCTGTTCGCTGGTCACACAGATGAGACAGCCCTTTTGCCGGCGCAGGGTGGCCTGGTGTCCTGGGAAGAAGATGTTGGCCTCATGAAGCAGGAGGTCTGGGTTCTCATACCTTCCTTTCTTGGTGGAATCCTAACAAGCCTTTCTGACTGTTACTTAGGCCTTCTAGGTCTCTCTCGGGTCCTCACATGTACATTTTGGTGCAGGTTTGTAGTGTTCTGTTGGTAGGAAGGTAGTGCATTTGTGTCACTGAAGCCTGCTTAGACTGTGCCCTCTGAGAAGCAGCGATTTTGGGGGCCCCTGCTATTGATCATTACTTTCATATTTGCTGATTTTTTTTTTTAAGCGAGTGACCACTTTATGGGTTAAACTTGTAAGTTATTCTGGCCTTCTGAAAAGTTGCTGTGTGGTCCCTCTCTACACACACTTTTGTGCGGCGTTCTAAATGGGATGTTTTGGCGGCGGCTTCATTTGGCAGGGGAGAGAGGCGGCCTGAGTCGCTCTCCGGCTGCTGCTTCCAGGCTCTCCTGGCTCCCCTCTGCCCATGGCATCCCAGGAGACTCTCTACAGACTCCTCTGGCCTCGGCTGGAGAGTTGGTGAAAAGGAGCAGATACTCCTGTAGATAAGCTTTTTTAAAAGGAGAATCACTGTGCTGAATCTTGGGGCCAGGAGGTATTCAACGTCTATGTAGATTGTTCTTTTTATCTTTTTTTCCCCTCCCATGAATAGTCTCCCTCAGTGCTCTCAGATGTGGCAGAGGAACTCAGCTTTGCCCACTGGCCCCTCACGGGACAGACAGGCAGGAGTCTTCCTTCCATAAACCCAGTCTTTACTGCCCGCTTATCTTACCAGCTCCCCTCCTCCCTGAAATCCTGTTTGTTTCTTGCACTCAAATTAATTTATTGACGTGTAGCTCTTTGTAAGAGAAAGCATTAAAGGCTGCTGTAAATCTGAGCGATCGTGCTTAGCCGAGACACTGTGAGGCTCCAGGTTTGAACAACTACAGCTCTCTGATGGTTAGCAAGGAACTCTCTTCAGATGCCCCTCCCCCGTTTCCCCAACATTAATGTCACCTTGCCCTCTGTCTGCGAGTTGTTTCCTAGTAACACACGCACACTGTCAGTGTCCTGGCTCAGACTCAGACTCCTGAAGAAGCAGCCCCGAGGAGGCTCACACCTGCCTCTGTGTGGTCATAGATCACTGAGTGGTGTGGGAGGTCTTTGTCTGGGAGACAGGAAGCTGCTGCATCTTGGGGTTTCCTTCCCTCCCCCTTCTTAGTTCTCTCACTTTGCTCCCCTAACCTGCTGTACACGTGAAGTTGTCTGAATATCTGTTAAGGGGGATGGTGGTCCTGTCTTGTACGGAACAGACATTGGATGGAGCGCCTCCAGCTGGTGGAGCGGTAGAAGGGTAGGATGCAACTCTAGCTTTTTCACTGTAGATGTGACTCGAAGTCTAAATTCTCTGTAAACACTCAGCAGATATGCAAAGTAGAGCCGGTTTTGCAAATAAATGCAGTGTAACACCGCAGAGGTTATTTATTTGCACAGGGCAACTTTATTGAGATATAGCAATACTTTCTTTTCATTGCTGAACAATTCCATTTATGGATATAACACACTTTTATCCACTCATGATTTGATGGATACAACTCATGAATTGTTTCCACGTTTTGGCCATCATACATGATGCTGCTTGGAACACATGTATGTGCAAGTTTTTGTGTGGACATACGGTTTCACATGTTTGTCTTGGGTACATATACCACACAGTGGCCTTGCTGGGTACTGTGGTCACCGGTTGAACTTTTTGAGGAGTAGCCAGACTGACTTTCAGAACCACTGTCCCACTCTTCATTTCCACCACAATGTGTAATGGAGCCAATTTCTCCACATTCCTGTCGGCTCTTACTTTTGTCTGTCTTTATGATTATAGCCATCCTAGTGGGTGTGAAGTGATGTCTCATTGTGGTTTTGATTTGCAATTCCCTAATGACTAATGCTGGCGAGCATATTTTCATGTGTTTATTATCCATTTGTATAGCTTAGAATAGAAATCTTGAGGTTAATTCATATCATCCCGTTACCTCTGAGAAAGTTTTGGCATAATCACATGTTCTTTAAATTTCTAGTTTAGTGCTAGTTTTGAAAAGAGCAGTCTGGAGATTGCAGAAAAAGCACACCTTTGTCTTTAGGAAACAATAAAATAATTAAGAAGGGCTTTTTTGAATAATAAAATAAAAAAAGTAAAGTTCCAGCCCCAAATCTAATGCCATTTGATAAGGTCAATTAACAGTTGAAATCCTAGCAATCATTTGCAGGCTTAGAAGGTAAGACCCTATCACGTTAAATGATACTGTGCCTAACATGTGTCCCATGTTCCTCTTTATTGAGGAATCAGAACAATAGTGAAACCCTTCAACCAGTTTGCCACTCCCCTACCCCTGCGATTTCAATACAGAAAGAAAAGTCTTTTCAATCAAAACACTCAATTACTTTGCTGTTTCTAGGGAACTTTGGGAGATGGTTGTTCCACCCATTATTGTCGACCCACTTGGGTGTTCCTCGTTCATTAGTGCAAGACTTGAGGGACTGATTGTATATTTATGTACACTAAAAGAAAAACAAATGGGAAGAAATCCAGAGACTCATTTTCTTTCAGCCTCCTCATGTACAGCTTAAGAGAGGGGAGGCTGCATAATGGCCCCCAAATATATTCAAGTCCTGGCCTGTTACTTTATGTGGTGAAAGGGTCTTCAACAGGGAGATGGTCCAGGTGGGCCCAGTGTAATCACAGGGGTCCTTACAAAACAGAAGTAGGAACATCAGAGGCAGAGAGAGATAAAGGAGATGTGAAAACAGAACGTTGAGGTTGGAGTGAGGCTCTTTGAAGACGGCTGAAGGGACCACAAGCCAGGGAACCTGGAAAGGGAAGGAATTGGATTTTCCCTTCAGAGCTTCCGGAAGAAACCAGCCAGATACCTCCACTTTAACCCAGCAAAACTGATTTTGACCTTCTGACCTCCACAGCTGTAAGAGAATATATTTGTGTTTTAAGACACTAATTTGTGGTAATGGTTAGCAGCAGCAATAGGAAAGGAGGCTGTGTTATCCTTTTTCTTTGTCCTCATTAACAGAGGGGTGGACTTGACTTTGTTAGCTTATGTGAGTTAACTTATGCTTTGACCCTCATTAATTTTTCAAGATGAGAAAATAATTAACTGTACCACCCTAGGAAATCAAGTGTGAGTGTATTGAAGGCTACATATACAGTCTTTGAGTTTTTGCCACATTATTGGTGGAATTCAGCCAGTAATTTCGTTAGGAAACCATGTAATATGTGCTCCCATCAAATAAGAATTTTATGGGTGATAAATGCTCTGAAGAAAGTTAAATCAGTTATTTAGATTGTGTGGTAGGGTGGTCAGAGGAGCCTTCTTTGAGAAGGTGACATTTGACTGAGAAATGAATATTGTGATAAGGGAAGATCCAGAGGAATAGAATTGCAGGGGGAAAAAATGTCCAAAAGACTTATTCGGGATATGGGTTCAAACCATTGCAGACCACAGTAAGGATGCAAAGGAAAAAAATACGGAAGAATGTTGAGATTATTATATCAGTACTTGGTTCTGTCCCTTTCTGTATATTTGGTCACTCATGTTTGTCAGACCAAGGCTCTGGGTATAGAGGGAGCGAACCCCACACCAACCCATCCTTCCCTTATGATAAGAAGTTTATGGGTCTCAGAAAGTGTATAATGTGAAGGAATTGTCTCCTTGTACATTCTATTGATTTTTAAAATTTCAGTGATGATGCCTTGTTAGAAGTTTCTAATGAACATGATAAATATCAACTTAGTTGATATTTTGGTTTGCTTAGGGTGCCATATAATGATATATTTTGTATTTGGAAATTGTTAAACTTTTTACTTGGTAAAAAGTGGTTATGGATTTGTTTCACGTATCAGTGGATGATTTTACAAGCCTTTTAAAACTCAAACCCAGTTTGCCAGTAACATTATTTCTAGAACTTTCACATGGGAATACAATATTAATAATTTCATTATTGTCAATATCTCAAAGTTAATTTTAAGTAGAATTTGTTTTGAGATTAGCAAATTTAACATCATAGTATAAGTTTTGGTTGTTGAGGTGAAATTCACATAATACAAAATTCATCATCTTAACCATTTTAAAGTGAATATGTTTCAGAGATTTCTTTGAACAGGTAAAGATGAGAGGGACGGCTTCAGACTGCTGGTTGCTCAAAGCCTTTTTGCTCAGTGTCCTAGAACAGTGGTGCTGGAGCCACTGACAGACCCTCCGTCTGCCTCGTCTTCCTTTCCTACCCCAGGCAAGCCATTTGTTTCCCCATCAGTGCATTGTTTCACCAGCATCTCTTAGAAGGTTGCCTAGAATATGGTTAAGCTCAAAGAGGGCAACCATAAGTATAGATAGCATGGGATTTTGCGGTACTGAAGGTATCATGTTTCACAATAGAACAATTCTTGATCAGATGCGTACAGTATACAGAATGGTGAGGATTATGAGGCAGGTGTATGGACTTATTTTTGCGTTCGTCATTCATTATTAGTGTTTTCTGTGCTTCCTATCTTTTGTCACAGGTTCGTTATGGAGATGATTTAAACAGTACATGTCAGTGAACTTCAGTCATCATTGCAAACTGATCACATCCTCATCACAGTGGGAGCTAGTGTGGTTGGACTGATGGACAAAATGCCTTCTACGTTTGAGAGGCACTTGGGCTCTCAAGCTGTTTTAAAGGGAGAATCTCTCTAAGTAATTCTGTTTAGTGATTTTTAAGAAATTCCAAGACATTGGAATAGATTGGGAAATTTTATGCCAAATGTATGGGAAAGAATAAGTGAGAGTAATGAGAAATACATCCATTCTCAAATATTTTCTTGAGTTATATTTTGTTGGATTTTCTGGAAACTTTTCAGTTTGTACTGCATACAGAAAATGAATTGTCACCAGATTCTCTTTGTACTTAAGGGCTGTGCTGGCAGGTTACACCCTTGTAGCCTCTGCTGGCTTGTGGACGTGTCCACTTCCCTTGTTTGAGCATCTCCCGGATGTGTTTCTTTGCATCTCACTGAGAAGCAAGTCTACTTTCCTCCCAGTTTATTGTTGGCCATGTAATTTTGTTTATGATGTTTTTGTTTCTGGTGGTTTTTCTCGTACTCTGTACTCTCACTCAGGAAGCCCATCTCTCCTTTTCTATTTATGGTAATTACTAGAGAGCATTTTATTTTGGCCCTTGGGGAGTGCTTGCTGGGTTTCTTTGTGTGGGCACGTATGTTAAAATTGGAAAGTGTTTTCTTTGAGGTCAGGGCTTTTGTTAAATGGTCTGAAAAGTTTGTCAAACCTCAACTGGCCATAAAAAAGAATTGTTTTGTATAGGATAACCTCTGCTCCACCCCTTCCTTTTTCCTATCTTCTGTTTTTCCTTTTAAACGTTTCCTCATCAACTTTAAGGATAAAATCAGTCCGTTACTACTGTTGTGTTGGAAGGGTGAGATCTGTTTCTCTTGTGCGTGGGGTGGACAGGTCTTTTTGAGAGCTGCTGTGTAACTGGAGAATATTAGCAAGAAGGCGGCAGGCAGGCAGCTTGGTCTCTCTAGTGTGCTCTAGAGACCCACTTACCTGGAAGCAAAAATAGAATTATATGTTAACGTGGGCAGTAGATCTCAGAGTAGAGCCCGACAGTCCTCGTTCTGATGGCACAAGAAGAGGAACGAAAGCTTCATTCGTGTCCTGCAGTTGACTTAGGGGCTGGGGTTATTCTGCAACGGCTTGAGTCTTGGGTTAAGGAGAAATTGAACATCTGAAGGTTTTTTCCCCCTTAATTTAGTTCTTAGTTCCCAGTGATGGGATATTGGGTCAAAGATGATCTGCCTTTCCAATCTCTCCCTCCTGATAGAATTAAATCAGTGAACAACCGTAACCTAGTTTCCTGATAGTATTACTGAGATAGTATTTTTGTATGTATTACTGGCAATTCAGAACTTGGCTGTGACTCACAGACGTGCAGGGTTGGTTTTCCTCATTCAGTTGGAGGTAAGGAAGCTTTGAGTACTTTATTCAGTGTGATTCTGTCCTTGAAGGTAGTAGGGGCTCATTTTGTATTTCAGAGAAAGGAAAGCTTTAGTATCAGCTAAAACTTTTTCTAGAGTTTAGAGAATACTGAATTCTCAATTTTAGAGGATTAATGTCAAGAAAATAGAGTGTATTAAAACATTCTCTGTGTTCTATTTAAATAGTTACCTGATTTCCTTAGTTACGTCCATCCTTTCTTTTCTTTTCAGCTTCATTTCCTCAACAGTTTTTTACTAAGCTCCTAATGTGTACCAGGCTTGCTGTTAGGGAATTGTCAGGATATGTACGATTTTAATGCAGTGCGACTGTGATTCCATCAAAGGTGGCAGTGGCGATGGATGGGTGGTGCCGGGACCGAGTTCTGAGTTTACCAAAATCTCTGGGTGCAGGCCTTACCCTGGACCATTGAGTCAGAGGATGGTGGTGAGGTCTGTCCTCGATAAAGCTCCCCAGGGGATTTCCAGGGCAGCCAACCTCCTGTACTGCGCAGACTGGAACACTAGTCACCAGCAGTGGAGGTGGAGGACTGCTTAGGGAGATGGGAAAATGGGTTTCTGGGAACCCCTGTTCAGTGTGTTTTCAGCAGAGAAAATAGAAATTCGAAGAGAAAGCACAACATGGGTATGGCAGTGGGATGTGACTCAGGGGTGGGTATGATAGAAAATAGAGTTGACCACTTAGAGGGAATTATTTCCTGTATTCTTCCACCAAGTCTTAGGGCATCCAGAAGGAGCTGCTCTGCTCTGGATCCTTCCGCGATTCTCTTGAGAGAAAACAGGTTGTATTTTGTTTTCAGCCCTGTGCAAGTCTTTCTGATTTGTGTCCGTTTGAAAACTTGTCTGCATAGTCTCTGTTGCCGTACAGGGTATCCTGTGAGCAGGTTTTGGGCCTCAGGCCTGCCTCTGTCTGCCTAGGGGTGGATGTCCTCATTTTCCTCATTTGCACGTGAAGCTAAATATAAGAAGGGGTGTCTGGATTTGTGTGTGAGTGATTTATGACTTCACGTGGCTACATAGAACTTTCTTACCAGCTGCAGCTGTTGGGCTACAGTACGGCCTGAGCTGAGCAGTGGATTTCTGAGGTCTCCTCTGCCATATTATTGAACTTAATTTAGGGCTGCATCCAATGTAGATGTTCCTAGAATGCCTCTGGAGCATGTGAAACATTCCTTTTCTTCCTTCCATGTTCACTCCTCTGCCTTCATTCACTCTTTATTTGAAAGCCTCATTTTCCCTAAGTCTCTGAAAACCCTTTTAGCCATAAAATGACTTGTCCGGGTCAGCCAGCCTTTACCTGACTTCATCCTTAACTTGCAATGAAGAGGTGAACCTTTGATAAAGTACCTAATGTCAGAGTCTAGGTTGGATGTTGAACCGGCAGCTATAGTCAGATCTCCAGCTTTGACACGTGGCCTGAACTTTGACCTCTCCTCTAGGGTCTGTATGGACAGCTCCAACTCAGCATGTCTAAAAACTAAACTCTTGGTTCCTCTCTCCCTTCTGTCTGCTTCAGAGCACTCTTTTCAGAAGTGCCCTTTTTTCCTCCAGAAAGGAAAGGAAATGTCCTGAGATGAATAATTTTGGGGTTGATCTTTCACTCTTCTTTTCTCACGGGTACTTGTACTAAGGGTCCTGGTCACATAGATCATCAGCACCCAGTTTTTCTTGCCTTCTAAGTGTTTCCAGAATGTAACCAGTCCTCACAGCCTCTCGCTGCCTCCTGGGTTCTCACTTCTTGTGTAGGCAGTTGTCACAACCTTCCTTCATCACCCCCTAAGCTGGTTTATTCTTAACCCAGCAGCCTGTGCAAGGTTTTACAAATGTAAAACAAATTCTGTTACTTCTTTGCTCAGAACTCTCCCATGGTTTCCCATTTAGAGTAAAATTGTCATCTCCCCACTTCTGCTTTATTCTTTCACACACGTTACCTGAAGTGTAAATAGGAAACTTCTGCTTAACATCCACTGTGCTCACAACATGAGTTTTGTTTCTCTTACCACTGTGAAATGTCAGCATAGGAAGGACCATGACGTTGCTTCTAGAAGGCCATATTTGCTTTCCCTAACAGCTTTGCTTGAAAATGAGACTGCACATATGCCATGTCCCCTTTTGGGGGGGTCCGCCCTCATGACTTTGGAGGAGCTTTGTCCATCTATAGGTAAGGTAAATCTTTTCATTGAATCATTCACTGGTCTATGAGGCTGTTTTATGGAGCTGAAGAAATGGCAGGAAATCTCATTTTGCATGAAAGAAGCAATGCTAGAACTGGCTTGGACACAGGAGCCAGCAAAGGTTTCCAGTTTTGTTTAGGTGGCAGAAATAATTGTGATCTTTGCAAACCATTGTGAAATAGTAATATGGTTAAACCTTGTCATTGGACTAGGAACTGGCTTAACTGGTAGGAAATATCTCAGTTTGAATAAAATTGATATCTTGTACTAAGTGTCCTGGTCACAGAGATCATGCATTCTATGCATTATGAAAACTGAAAGCTGTGGGAAAATACTGAAACAGACATACTTGGTAAATTGAGCCTAATTGAGTGTTTATATATTTCTTGGTACTAAAGTATTGATGTGAAAGAGATTTGAGGTTGGACTTTTATCTTTGTGTATTTAGAAAATCTTTTTTTCCTGTGTATGTATGTATGTATATATGTATGGCTGTATTGGGTCTTGGTTGTTGCGTGTGGGCTTTCTCTACTTGCAGCGAGCGGGGGCTACTCTTTGTTGTGGTGTGCGGGCTTCTCATTGTGGTAGTTTCTCTTGTTGTGGAGCATGGGCTTTAGGTTGGTGGGCTTCAGCAGTTGTGGCACGCAGGCTCAGTAGTTATGGCGCATGGTCTTAGTTGCTCTGCAGCATGTGGGATCTTCCCGGACCAGGGCTCGAACCCGTGTCCCCTGCATTGGCAGGCAGATTCTTAACCACTGCACCACCAGGGAAGTCCCTAGAGAGTCTGTTCTTTGTTTACTGTTGAGTTATTGTTGAAGTCATGATCAATTTTTAGTTAATACACCAGTACTCCTGTTTCCTGATAATCTGTCTTGAGATGGGGATGCAAGGATGAGAGCTATTGTTTCTACTTGAGATGCTCACCCCTTGTCTGTTGGGGGGTAGTGGTGTTGGAAGCTCTAGAGGGGGAAGGACTTAAAACCTCTACGGTAAGTTGGGTTAATGATAGTTTTGTAGGCCATGCTAAGAAATTTGGAAATTCCCCCTGTAGTAGCCATTGGGGAGCTATACAGAGCTTTTGAGTAGGGGAAAGAGCCCCTTGGATTGATGGTTCCAGAAAGTAATGCATTGCAATTATTATTTAGATCATAATCAGAGATTGGGAAGGGCAGAGGAATCAGAGTTGAAGGTAGTGGGGGAGAGGAAATAGGAAAACCAGGGGAGAGTCAGGTTACCAATAAATTGCATTGGATTTAGCAATTATAATGTGTTTCATGGCAGTGAGAACAGTTTTCATGCAAAGGCGAGGTGGGAGTCAGGTCCCTTGCAAGGCTGTGTACACTTGCGGTTCTCAAAGTGTGTTCCCTGACCAGCAGCATCAACATCTCCTGGGGGAGCTCTGGGTGGCAGCCACAGTGTGTGCTTTATTAAGCGCCGGAGTTGTTGCTCACAAGCACTCAAGTTGAGAGCCACTCCCTTGGTCATTTGTTTGTACATCAGTAAATAGAGAATTCCAGAACTGGAATCCAGGTCTCTCTTACCCCTGTTAATATGTGTTTATTCTAGTGAAGTATTTTTGAATGCCTGCTGTATACTAGACTCATCTAGTTGGGAGCACAAAGATGAAAAATACCACGTGGCGGGTCCTCTGGAGTCACACAGGCTAGTCAGGATGCTGTCTGTGTCAGCCTCATAACCTCATGTGCATGATTTGGAGATGTTTGTGTGATGCTGCTTCACTGGCTAGTTGTAAAATGTAGAGGACAGAATGCATGAGAAACAAGTGGTATGTGGCCTGCTACACAGTGACCTGCATTCTCTATTAGTGGGAAGCACTGTTTGGAGGGGTGACAGGCATTAAAATTATTTCTGGAGACCCATGCCTGTAATGACAGGGTGCAAACCAATCCCAGGGTGGTCCTTAACTCTGGGGACCGCTGGAGGATATGAGAAAAAGTGGGAAAGGACAAACGTGGTGCGTTGTCAATTTATGTTAAATTCAAGGACAAAGTTTATTTGTGTACTTTATAATTGAAATTTTTCATAAAATGCGCCCCACCCCCACAAGCCCTTAATGGTTTTACAATGTAGCATGACCAACCAGTCCCCTGTGAATGTATGGACACTTATATGCTTATTTCCAGGATGGAGGTCCTTGATGAGCCAAAAAAGCCAGCAAGTCAGTCAGGTATTGACAGAGCCCCTAAAGTGACCCAGCAGTGTCCCAGGGCCTGGAGGAAGAAACAGGAGTGTAAAAATTGCCCTAAGCCTTCACCACAGCTCATAGGCCGATAACTTTGGCCCTGGCAGGAGGCGTCACCCTATTGGTGCTGAGAGACTGGCCGGTGGGGTGCTGGTTTTTGTCTGTTCTTAATCCAGAGGATGAATTTTGTAGGGGAATTCCTTAGAAAATGATTTGAAGGCATGTTAAAGCAGTGTGCATCTTCAGGGCTTCCTTGTAGACAAGAATTTTAGACTTCATCCCCTGAATTTCATGTATATTCCCAGCAAATCTGAAAGGCCACATGTAGCAGAGCAAATTGGAACCACTTTCCTGAGGGTTGTATGGGTGGATATCTGTTCTTACCTACTTTAGACTCTGGCTTTCTTGTGCAAGGTAGTCTCATATTCCAGAATTTTCCTGTTCCTGAGTAGAACATAAAGGTACGTGTTTTGAAGAGTCTCAGGGACGTAATGAAATGCACGAGCAAGGAATTACAGTCTATTGGAACCCTGTCCAATTAATTATAAGCGTTGCTCTACTGCAGTGATGATGGAAACATTCTTTAGCTGACCTGTCCATTTTGGGACACACATGGCTGTCGAGTTCTTGAAATGTGTCCACTACAACTTAAGGAACTTAATTTTCTGTGGCTGGAGACTACTGTATTGGATAGTTCAGCTTAGAATATGCCATTTGGGGGATTTGGGGGGGTATTCTTATTAACATGAAAAGGCTGTAGTGATTAAAAGATCCAAATCAGTCAGAATTCTTTTGGGAACCTACTTGTTAATAATTTATTCCCAAGTGAGGCCATTTTGGAGTCACACGTTGGCATTGCTGATACTGGATTGTCCCTCATTCTGATTTCTTTTTCTAAGATATCGGTCAAGTATTGTAATTTGACTTAATTTCGCCCTCATTCTGAAGGTAGACTGCCAGTCTGTTTTCTGCTGGATTCTTGGAGATAATGCTGCTCTAGATCTTGAGTCCTTTTTGATTATGTTGAAACAACAAACTGTCAGACCAAGAATTGCAGGGGGTTGAGTGCTGTGTTGCGTGGCCCTCACTGCTGGTCCCTGACTGCACTGTTTAACGGTGAACGTGCGCCGGCGCAGCCCGTGCTGCTGCTGCCTTGACAACGGCGGTGTTGGACACGCTCAGAGGCAAAAGGGCTGACTTGGCAGCTGCCCAGCAGATTTTTATAAAGGCTCAGTTGGTGGCCGGAGATTCAGGCTGTCAGAGTTGTGTTATGCAATAAACCGTTTTCAGCAGAAGTTCTTAATCCAATTTCAGCTGTAGCTTTTTTTTTTTTTAAATAGGCGGTAATCAAAGATAAGTACACATTATTTAATGGGAGTTTGGAAGAAGTAAAACTCTCCTTGCATAAGCATTTTCAGACCGTTTGCTTTATCCTGGGAAGCGTGTCTGTCGGAGGAAATTTGCTGCTTGAAGTGCTTTTAATGTAAAACCAAGGCAAAGGAACATCATTCACAAGTTCAGTAAGTCAGTGGCTTCCTGGCCACTTATCTAATTTCTAGGTGTGAATATTCCCCGATTTCTCTTTGATGTTTGAGTATTGACAGGTGAACCATTTTATGGAATTAAAAAAATGGATTAGCATCAAGTCGATTTGAGAAACTGAGTTGATTTCCAATGGAGAAAATATTTTGTTAAAAGGGGAAGAAACAGTAGTTTTAGCCTAAGTTGTACCTCTCTCTCACTTTATCCTTCAGTATTCTCCCTCTCTCTCTAGCTCTGTAAATCCTCGTTTGTATGGAGTCTGTGCCAAGAATCAACATCCCCAACAAATTACTGTTATTATTATTATTTCCGATGCTTTTGTTGTTCTCTCAAACTGTTGATGGAAGAGGCTGATATTTCAGACAGCAACCAATTGCCTTAAGTAGGATTATTTAATAGCAGGTATATGCAAAACTTGTGCTCTAGAAAATAAAAGGCATTCATGTAGAGTTTTCCAGACGTTTTTCCCTGGAAGGAGGAAAGGGCTATGAATTCGTTCTCCCCACCTCCCTCCTGGAGCAAGTCTTTTAAATTTGCTTTTCTTACTGGTCATCTCTTTGCAGCCATCAATTCCCCGCCCCATACCCCGCCTTGCCATTTGGCATTTTCTGTTAATCCAACCCAGGGTGGAATTTAGCACTGGAATTGGACATCACACTTCATTTTTTTAAGAAAAGGAAGTGGAAAGTCACAAATCCCTCCATTTCCAGAGCCTTGACAGAAGTGAGATATATGCATATTGTGGTATTAGTAACTCATCCAGTAGCTCCTGTAATCTAAACACATAATTGTTTGTCTTAGCACTTGTATAAGTTTTTTAAAAATAAATTTTATTTATTTATGGCTGCATTGGGTCTTCGTTGCTGCGCGCAGGCTTTCTCTAGTTGCGGCGAGCGGGGGCCACCCCTCGTTGCAGTGCGCGGGCCTCTCCCGTTGTGGAGCACGGGCTCTAGGCGTGCGGGCTTCAGCAGTTGTAGCACGTGGGCTCAGCAGCTGTGGCTTGTGGGCTCCAGAGCTCAGGCACAGTAGTTGTGGTGTGTGGGCCTAGTTGCTCCGCGGCACGTGGGATCTTCCCGGACCAGGGCTCGTACCTGTGTCCTGTCGAATTGGCAGGCGGATTCCCAACCACTGCGCCACCGGGGAAGCCCTGTATAAGTTTTAATAAGGGGGTTTCATGTTAGGAGAAGGTCTTCCTGCCTGTGAACCTGAATGTTCTCTTCTCTCCCAACCTGCACAGCCCCATCTGCTTGGTTTACTTACCGGAGGCTGTGAAGAGCATTTGACGTGCTGTGCTCCCTCTCTGTGGAAGCAGGAGTGTTTTCCGTGGAACGTAGTGGCTTCTGCGTCTGTCCCGTGTGTCGTTACCACTCCCACCCCCAACCCCCCGCAGGTTGAAATTTAAAACATTGGTGGGAGGTTCTGGATTTCAACTTAAAAACGCAGGTGTGTGTCACACTTTTATCCCACTATGTCGTGGATGTTGGCTTTATTTTATGTGGTGATGTTGTTAAAAATGATCTGTGTGGTAGTGAAGACCTTTTTTTAAAATAATGGATTCAAATCTGCTGGAAGGGGCCTAGTCCCTGGTTGACCTACGTCCCAGTTTTCTATCAGTTGTCCCAGCATCATTATTAGCAGTGCCCTTGGCTGCGATGATAAGTTACTGGTCACTCTACCTGTGATGGATGAGACTCTTATGCAGTTTGCTCACAAGTAGTGGGAAATTCACTACCTTCCGTGGGCAGGGGGGACCCATTTCATTTTTAAAATAGTTGTAATTGTTAGAAAATATTTTTTTAAATTTGATCAGAAATGGGCTTCCCTAGAACCTGTGCTTTTTCATCATTGTTTTCCCTCTCTTGAGTCAAGATGGCCTGAATTTGAAACCATAAAAAAAATGGAGACATAGAGAAATTGCATAAGGATGCTTTGAGAGATGCCCATAGAATTGATATTCTTTCAGTTATAGAAGCTGGTTGTAACGGCCAGTGAGAGGAACTCCCTCCCTCCTTCCTTTCCTCTCCTCTGCCTTCTCCTCTTGGTAGTTTCCAGCTCTAGCTGATGCATGAGTTGTTTGTTTGTCATATAACATTTATATTCACCCCTCGAAATTAGTAATTTTAATGGTGCTTTCATTTAGGAGCCAATGTGAGTTGCCCTTTTGATGTTTTCTCTTTAATAACAAATTTCTGAGTTTAGAATTTTGCTTCCTGATCTGGCACCTGCCCCGTAGTGGACCGGCGGACTCATAGCGGGTTCCTGAGGCGCTCCTGCTTCTCTCCAGCCACGGCGCCTTTGGGCAAGACCCTGAAACTCATCTCTGAATGATAACCACGAGTTTCGTGATTCCGTCCTTTCCCATCCCTTTTAAACTAAAGGGAGAAAGCATGGTGTGGCCCTTGTCCGAAGGGGAGGCCGAGCAGAGAATAATGAGCATTAACTGTGCAAGCGAGTGTTGAGCCCAGCGTCTGGTACACAGCGAGCACCCAGGAGATGTTTGCCACTGTCATACAGTTGGCGCTCCACATCCGTGGGTTCCGCATTCCTGGATTCAACCAATGGCAGATTGGAAACATTCAGGAAAAATCTTCCAGAAAGATACAAAAAGCAAAACTTGACTTTGCTCCACCAGCAAATATGTAAATACTTGCCCCGCCAGTAAAAATGTAAATAGCATTTACATTGTATTAGGTATTACAAGTAATCTAGAGCTGATTTAAAGTGTACAGTAGGAAGGATGTGGATGTAGGTAGGTTATATGCAGACAATAACATTTTATATAACAGACTTGAGCCTCCTGGGACTTTGGTATCTGTGCGGGGTCCTGGAGCCAATCCCCTGTGGATAACAAGGGATGACTGCAATCATTATCGCTTTTTATATACTTCCCTTATGACTGCAGAGGGGTATTGTCCTCAGCCTGGCACCTGTTTTGTAAGCTTGACTGACCTGGACGTCCCTGTTCCCTTGCACTAAAGCATCCGAGCGCTCAGAAGAGGATTGGAAGCCCAGCTTGGTGAAAAGCTGGCCATCACTGGAGAGCAGAAGCCCGTGAAGGCTTGGCGCAGGCCTGTGGCTGAATGGAGGGCATGGCTTTACTGTATCACTGACCTGATCAGTTTTGACACAGTCAATTAGAAGAGCTCTTGGTGTAGTTAGAGCATGTTAAATCAATAACCCAGTGTTTTGAAGTGTGGGCCATGGAGGGGCAGTTTGAATGGTCAGCAAATTTATTTATATTAAGATCCTTTTTGGGCTTTATTTAAACTAACGTTGATTTGAATTTATGGTGTCAGTGGAGGTTGGGCTGGGCACTCGAGCACATTGAAAACAGTCATGCATGCCACGCCCATGTCCACAAACCCAGCCCTTCTCCATGACGGTGTGTGTGGGGAAGACACAGCAACCTGCACCCAGCAAATCCCGTATCTTCTTTTCTGTCCTGTCCAGTAAACCTGGGTAAGGAGGACAACTTGGTTTATGGTCTCATTCACACATGACCCTCTGTGGCCTGTTGTGTTGGTTTTTGTTTTTGTTTTTTACCTTAGAGGTCAGGAGAGCATCACAGAAAAATAATTCTACAACTGGGAGCTGTGATTTTTGCTGGATTGGAGCCTTCCTTGGGGTTTTGTTGCATTGTAGTGGGGGGGACAAAAAAGGATCCCCCCCGCCCGCCAATGAAATCACCTTGGAGGGTATAGTTAACTGCAAGCTTAATGAGGTCCTGCTGTGTAATGTGGCTACTAAAATGTATCCCAGCTTTTGGATTGCGCACGGAAATAGAAATGATCTTATTGCCTGTGTTGGTCCTGTTGTTCTAGAGTATTATTCACATGTTGGAAGGTGTGTTTAATTCTGGATGTCACCTTTTTAAAGGGAAGTCATTCCAAATTGGGTAATCAGAGAATGAGGGTTTGAGACATCAGGTCACATAAGAATGATTCAAGGAACTATCCACTACCTGTCTTACCTTTTTTGTTGATTTCGCTTTTGCTCTTTGGTCGCTTGTTTTAGTTTAGTGAACAGACGTCAAAGGGAAGAGTTCTCAGAATATGTTAATATAGACTTCTGTATTCTGACAGTAAAAATGGCAACAACTAGATGGATGTTAGAAGTATTCGTCTTGGGGTTTCACCTCATCTTTCTTTACCTTTGCCTGTATCGTGATGGAGGTTAGAAAGTGACGTGAAATGGGCAGGATGGGGAACTAGTGTGTACAGCAGAGCCTCTGAAACTTTAATGTGCATGGGAACCACCAGAGGATCTCAAAATGAGCCTGCATTTCTAACAAGATGCCAAGCGGTTAAGGCACTGGTGGTCTTTGGAGCACACTTGGAGTTGCAACGGTATGGAAGGATGTACAAGGCTTGTTGTATCTCTAACCTGGACTGTGGGCTTTGTAGAATTGTTAGATGGTGCTGTTTACTGCAAGGTGTGTAGTGTCTTCATGTGCTTACTTTCTGTGCCCCTTTCTCTTACATGTCTGTTATAAAACTTGGGGCAGCATGAAGTTATGCTGTTATTTTTCCTTTTAATAAAAAGATTATGTAATGACCATAAACATTCTAGTTTAATTCCTGACCTGTTGCCATTTTCAAAGTTATTTCAAAGAATGGTAGACATTTTACAAATGCAAAGAAAACCCTGTCACTTTTACTTTTAAAGGTCTTATTACTCAGTCTTCCATTTGCCAAAGAAAGTGATTTTTCGCAGTCAATAGCCAAGTGAATCCAGATCTATGTGAAGATATTTTTTTCCCCCCCCGCTACAGCCAGCAGACCCAATTATTTTTATTTATTTCAGTGTTTGCAAAGCATCTTTTGGTCTTGGGGAGAAACAAGTAAGAGATTTTGGGGGAATGAGGAAAGGTGGTGTGTCATCGGGAGCCTGATTGTTCTTCTCAAGTTTTAGATGGTCTGTTAACCTAGAGGCCTTATGGAAACTCCAAATGACAAGAGCTGTTTTTAAATCTATAATGCAGTTCACAAGAATAGACACACACTCTGGGCAGCTGAATTTGCATCAGAGTGAGGCTGCTAGACTCCAAATCAGTGGCTATGCCTCCTCCTGTGTCTGCCTTTATTAAGCTGACCAGTAAAGTAGAATGGACTGAATGCTTGGCTACTTTGTTCCTCGGGAAGAAGAACAGGGAGAACTCAGAAGGGGTATTTTGTGATGGAACTGGTTGGTGTTTATCTGAGGGTAAGGGACTGCAACAGGGGCCGCGGATTTGGGCCCTGTAAGGCCATGTGGACTTGGAGATGGGAGATGGGCACTGTTTTTTCCTGGGAGCTCTAGGTGGTGGCAGAAGGGGTGGTGTGGCCCCTGTGTTAGGACATTGACACGCTTACTGCTGAGAATGTGAGGTGTCGCCTGGCCCTGTTGGATTAGTCACTGTGGGGAGTGTTTTGGGGGAGGAGCTGTGATTTCAGTCAGGAATTAGAGTGATTTCAGGCACTTCACTTAACCCATTCTGGAAGTTAGGCACTGGCAGGCCAAGTGTGGGTAATGGTACATGGGAGGTGTGAGGCTGAGTTTGTACAGTTTTCAGAAATCCTGAGCTCTCTCTCTGTCAGGCATGTTTCAGGTGCCGAGCAGGAGAAACGATTTCCTGACTCCATGGAGACATTACTTCTAAATAAGACAGCTACTGAAAAGGGGGCAATATAACAGAGGGCCAGACTTAAAGGTCATAGAAGCTCTTGGGCTGGGGGCTGGCCGGGGAAGAGGGGGGTTCACCTGAGTTGCTTGACTTCTGGTGAGAGAGTTAGTTACGTCTGGGTTGTTTTCTAGAGCGCTCAGTACTTGGTCCTTCAGAACTACGATAAGGGTGGGTAAGTGTTAGGCCTCTGAAATACCTTCTTTCCGGCTTTCCAGGACACGCAGCTTAGGTTGCCCAGCTCTGTGCTGCCTCGTGGTTGGATGCAGGCCCACCTTGCTAGCCTCCCAGTAGGGAGGGGTGTAAGCGGAATGTAGCGATTCATCGTGACTCTGCAGCTGTGAATGGCAGTTGGATTTCTAATCTCTGAATTCTTACCTGCTGAGCTTTTGGAAACAGAGCAGAGTCCACTTCTTACCTGCTAGGTTTGCACCTTGCGTCAACACTGAGGGAAGTCTTGACCAGCATTCTAGATTATAAAAGAACTCGTGTGTGTGTGTGTGTGTGTGTGTGTGTGTGTGTTTTGTTTTGTTTTGTTTTGTTTTGTTTTGTTTGACTTTTAAAGTCTAGAACTGGAAACCCCATCCTGTGTCCTGGATTTGCTTCTCCTGTATTTAAAGTACTTTATAGGGGTCATGGGGCTGCTGGTGTCAACTAAGTGAACCTTAAATGCATCTTCCTTTGCAGGAGTTTTCCTCTCACATGGTTTATGTTTTAATTAGATATTAGTTGTCGGGGTATAATTCTCCCATATGAAGGCCTGGAGCCAAAATGAAGGCACCAGTCTGAACAGGAAGCAGTAAATCGTCACAGGAATTTTACATTGAAAGCTATTTTGGGGCTTTGCAATTTATAAACTCTGTGTATGTAGGAAATAATCATTTATAATCACAGCCTGGCTTGTTGTGGAGACCTGAATGCTGAGGGTCGGAACCTGGGGGTGGTGAAGAGAATTCTGCCCGACAGACTTCCCTGGATCCTGAAAGGTGGAATTCAGCCCAATGAGCATGAACTCTTCCCGAGGTTAAGATTATCATTCAGTTGAAACCAAAATGCTAGAGGAATTTTCACGCACACTGAGGGGAGTTGCTTGTTGCCAAGAGTGATTCATTGTGCTTTCCACGTGTTGTGTAGCTGAATCATTTGCCTCTTATGCAGGTTGGTTCCTTGGGCTCCTCAGGTGGGGTCTGGTCAGAGCGCTTCGTTTTCCTGGTTTTCAGCCATGCAATTGGCAGGTCTCTGGTGACTCGGACCCAGTGGTGGTTAAGAAGTAACGTGTGTTCCTCCCGCAGGGTGGAGGCCAAGTCTGCCTTCAGCCTTCATGTGTGGACTCGACCACCACCCTGGTCTGTAGATGCCTTGTCTGTCTTAGGAGAGCGACTGGGGACACAGGATGTGCCTTCTTCCTCTGGAGGTGACGGAAGCCTCGGCTTGGCAGGTCTGCAGAAGTGAAGGACATCCGGGCTAGGTGGAAATCCTAGCTCTTTTCTCCCAGGCCTTCTCTTCCCCTGGTTATGGAAGCTGGAGAACCACTGTCATTCTAAGAAATCCTGGAAGCTTAACAGGAGCACCGCATCAGTTATTTAGGGTTTTAGAGTCTGTGTGGTTGGATTTCTAAGATGTAGTGTGTGTTTATGCAGCATTTAGGAATTTGTGAGCTGGAGAAGACCTTGGATAATCTATTTCCCTTATCTCGGCCTCTGGAGGGTTTAGTTGGCCGGGTAAGTGGCAGGGAGTAAAAAAAACCAGTTCTGTTGGATGTTGAGTGTAATAGCACCAGCCTGACTCTAGGGTATTTGGCCTCCTGTTTGAACAAAAGGAACCTGAGTATTCCAAATCCTGCTTTACTGGGGTATTAATGTTTTCCTTATTCTCTTAAGGCCCCAAATAACTGAGAAGCCCATAATCCTTCCATCTCTAAATTGAACTCATAAAATGCTTAAGTCTTGAAGTAGGTGTGTGACTGTAAGAACTTGTTAGATTAGCAAACGGTAGGCAGATATCCACAGAAGAGAACCTGTGAGTCTCCCAAGCTGTGTGAAGCAACTCTTTAAACCTTAAAATAAAAAACTCTCTTGCTGGTTCCCTAAAACAGTTAACTCATTTGGGGCACCGGTATCGACCATCTCCGTCTTCCCAGACTTGGCTGTTGTCCTGCCTCAATCCCTGCTGGTCTGCAGTCTTTCTTTCTGTGTTTGCTGCTGGAATTGCTGGAGTGCCCTCTGGTTCTTTAGTGTGCCCCCCGCCTCACCTTTATTTTGACATAAGGGAGCCACACTTTTAAATGAGATCTTCAAGACCTATTGTATGTATTCTTTTTCAAAAATCACCCCCCATCCCCCTGCCACCCCGTTCTGTAGTCCACAAAGATCCATTGCCCTTTTCTGCAGTGGTCCCTCTCCCTCTCTCGTTTTTGTAATTCATCACCTTAAAAGGCCAGTACAGATCCAGTTTCATTTCTTCTGACGGAACTGTAAATTCCTTGAAAGTAGCACCAAACCGCAACACCAACAGTAAGTAAACTTTCCAAAGGGGTGTAGCTCGTGTTTGTAAGGTGCCTACGTTCGGGCATGATTCGCTTTAAAGAACTCCAGTACAGTGATGCATTACACCTCCTGTTGTGGCTGCAGTAACTCCTTTTTTTCCTAAACTTTGCCAGGAATATAAAACTTCACTATTACCAGTGAATGACGGGATTTGGGTGCGGGGCATGTAAAGGAAGTGCGATGCTTGTGTCTCTCTTCCAGTCCCTTTACAGCCTGAGGGGTGGCTCTTTGCTTGTGGTCTCTCCAGGGAGGGCCGGTGCCCTCCCTCCACCATAGGATGTAGTTCTGAGCTCCAGAACTTGGTCTCAGTCACTCAATACTTGTTTGGGATTTGTTGTTTTTTTTTTTTAAAGTTTATTCTGACTCTTAATTAACATTTGCTTGCTTTCCGTTAAGTAATCCCCTCTCCCCATTCTTCCTTGTTTCTCCAGGATGACAGTGATGGGATTCCATGGTCAGAAGAAAGGGTGGTACGTAAAGTCCTTTATTTGTCTCTGAAGGAGTTCAAGAATGCCCAGAAGAGGCAGCATGGTGAAGGCATTGCTGGGAGCCTGAAAGCTGTGAATGGTGAGTGGCCTGTTTTGTTGTTTTGGATGGTGTTTCTGGGCCTGGCCTTGTTTCCGAAATGGATGTGCTTTGGGCGGCTCGTGCTTCTCAGGCTGGGCCCCTAACGGCAGTTATTCTGGACATCCCGCTGAGTTTATAGATTTGTTTTGATGCTCCTTTATATGTTGCATAATATAATTGGCAAGGTGCCTTAGTCTGCGCCCTATAGACAAGACCAGGGCTGCGATCTGGTTTCTGCCCGTTCTTGGATTGAGTGTGGAGCCTGACTTACAGGTTTTTCTGTGAATATCTGTCTTTCTACCCAAGTATGAGGGCAGAAGAAGCCTTTGATGATCTCGCTGAAATGTGGCAACTTTGGTTCTTACGCCCTGTTTATATAGGAAGTAGCCTGAACCTGTGGGCCTGCTGCCCTTCCCGCTCTCTCTCTGGCTCAACAGCCTCCTAAGGCCCTGCTTCCTTCCTTGTTGATCAAGCTGGCAGGTGGCCGCACAGCCACAGGTGGGCAGTGGAGGCAGAGTTCCCGTGCGTCCGAAGTGTCCCTCATCCTGGATAGGTATCAAGTGGGTCCTTGAAGCCTGGAGAGAAACATGCTCCTGTCTGAGTTTATTCTGATGTCTGTTTTTAACAGGGTTAGTGTGACTCGGATGAAATCATCCAGTAAACACCATTTCAGAACTAGCATTTGGTTACTATTTATATTTTATATCGGGGGTTGTGGCTGTGGCTGTATTCCACAGCCTCTCTTGTTCTTATTAATCTCCTAGAATCTTAGATAAATGTGAATGAATTGACCGTGTTCTGGTTTGTACTTGTTTGGAATGAGGAGATAAGGAAGAGGAGATCCTATTATTCTTTTTAAAATTTTTTTTACGGTACGCGGGCCTCTCACTGTTGTGGCCTCTCCCGTTGCGGAGCACAGGCTCTGGACGCGCAGGCTCAGCAGCCATGGCTCACGGGCCCATCCACTCCGTGGCATGTGGGATCTTCCCAGACCGGGGCACGAACCCGCGTCCCCTGCATCGGCAGGCGGACTCCCAACCACTGCACCACCAGGGAAGCCCCTATTATTCTTTCTGAGTTCTGGCTGTGATCCTCCGGTAAGAGTCATCACACATGGGGAACCTGACAGCTTGCCAGGGGGCAGAGCGACAGGCTGACTTAGGGCGTTCAGTTTTTTTCCATCCTGCTTAGTTGTAAGGTGAGTTGTCTGGGAGCCTCTTGTTGGAACCAGTGCTTCCAGACAGGACCTTCTGGCGCTCCCTTTCCACAAGGCCGTGGCGGGGTGTTCTGACGTGGCCTTCCGGAACACCACCGGGGTCTGCCCTGCCATCCACCCAGGTTCTGTCACCCTCTTCTAGTACTGTGTGACTTGAAACAAGAACCGCCTGAAGTCTGAGCCAATGTGTATGTGAAAGGCCCTTTTTGAATCTTTCACACGTGCAGAAGCAAAATAATTTGAGGAATCTGTTGCCACAGTTAGTTACACAGCTTGGACCCCTATCTATTCATGGGTCTCCTACCAGGTAGGGACCCTGCCATTTCTTGGCTGCCTGTAATGGAGTAAATGCTAAGCCATGTGTCTTTTTAGAGAGCATTTGACGTGATCAGTCTTGTTGACATTGCTTCACATTGAACATACTGTTCTGCTCTTAAGTTTTTGAGGGGATGGTGATGGGGGGAGAATATCATTGGATCCTGGGGTTATAGTAGAGCAATGGCTGCTGCTACGGGGTTAGATTTTACTGCTGTGACAAGGCGTGCTCTCATTCTGCTGTTCTGGAGTGGTGATGCCTTCGTGCTTTAGGAATCTTTTAACAACTAAAAAACCCACCCAACTGGGAAAAATCCGCTTTTAGGACAAGGAGGTAGCCAGGTGTCCAGGATTGAATAATGGTGGAATTTGGGTAAAAGAACAAAAACTAAAATAAAGCATTCAAGAAGCAACTAGTGCTGCCAGCTAGTTGGCCAAATGTAGCTCTTGTTTTCATTGGCATACTCGGGGCTTGACGATACCGAGGAAGGAATTCTAAGAAAAGTTGGCACGTACATCTCTATTGGGATCATTGAAGACTTTAAATCATTCTTTTACCACCTCCATAAAAAAGGTGGTCTTTGTTGTTTGTCGTGGTAGTTTGCCTTTCACCCTGATGAAGACTGACTTGTCTTTCCCTCCCTCCCTCCCCCCCACCCCTTGGTTGTGAAGTTGCTGTCTGCATGCCCTTTTCTGGTTCATGTTGGTGTTTGTGCAGGCTGTATTCCAAGGCCACCTTTTTGTTATTCCGCATGTTGGATTTCGATAGCAGTTCTAAGTAAATACATCTCCTCGTTTTAGAACTTGTGTGTGTTTTAAGAATAATTTTCTTAAAGGCAGCTAGCATGTTAAACAATGTGTGCTTTCTTATTCGGGGGCTACTGGAAAGCATGGAAACCAGACGCGTTACCATGGGAATAAGTCCCTCTCTGTAGGTCCCAGAATCTCAGGGGTGCTGTCCTAGGGGGGTGTGATCCAGAGAAAGCTGAAGTAGCCGGCAGCCTCCAAGGCTCTTGGTGGGGATGGGTAGTGAGGGCTGCAAGCAGCCTTCTCTCTGAAGGTGTGTACACATGTGTACATACGTGTGTACATATGTGCGCGTCTACATTTATCACTCAAGTTTGAGTGGATGCGTTATAACAGATCATCATTTGTATGCTGTGCAGTAGAATGACCTTGTCTGGCGCTGTACATCACAGCACACTGTTCGGGGTTCTTCATCGTGGGGCAAGTGAAGATAGGTTAGTGGTGGGGGAAGAGTGGTTTTAACAGTCATGCCTTTCCTTTCCATTTCTCTTTTCATTTTTTTTGGTCCCCTACCCCCTCGAGGTTCCCTTTCAAAAGTTGAAATAATTCCATTGTTTTAGTTTTAATTGTGACAGAAAGTTATCTGACAGTAGAATTTGAAACTGTGCAGTACAGAGCCCTTGCTGGGAGGTGTGGTATGAAGCTGGACGGGACAGACGTGAGAGTAGGTGCCTGCACCCCGGCTGGGGCGGTGTTGGTGGGGCTTCTGCCCCCTGTGCTCCCTTTCTCATGCTTCATGACTTGAGGATCGTGGGTAGGGAGGTACCTCTGAGACCTGTGGGGTTTCTGTCTGTGAGGGCAAGATGACATTCTTGTTGGTGGGCTCTGTGAGTGTGTTCTCTGTGGTAGTAACTTCCTAATGGCACATGGTTATTTATGCTGCAGTAGCAGAATTGGAATTACGGCTCAAGTAACTTTGAATTCAGTACTTATTTCAGAATCCAGAATGGAGGAAAATGGCACCCTATCTTTGCAACAGTAGTATTGAAAACAAGGTGTTTTGTTTCCCCCCCTGTATTTCAAAGCAAAGATGTTTCTTGGTCTTGCCAGAGTTTCCTGGGAAAATTCAATTTTAAAATAATATCTTGAGTTCACAGTAGAATGGGCTTGACATAATTTTTATCTAATTGGGAAATGAATTGACATCACTTCTGTGAAATCACAGGCATGCTAGGATGATGAACAAGCAGCCCCCTGCCCTGGCCTCCTGTGTGAGGAGGGTCGGGGGCTGGTGTCTGTTAACAGGGTGCCAACAACATCAGCTTGTCTGAGTGTCTGGGCTCAGCCGCGTCCCTTGTACAGGTCTGGTAGAGACGTAATAAGCCAAGCAGACGTAAGATAGTAGAGAGACCTCATACTTTATGTCATAAAATCCATGTTTGCCATCAGTCTTGGTTTGTGGTTCCGACGTGACAAGGGAAGAATTTTTGTTTGTCCTACTGGAGGTAACGAATCTTGAGTCTGGGACATCCCGATGGGTTGTCTGTAGGAATTGAAGCCGTTGTTACACAGCTTGTTGGCTGTAGCCAGGCTTCAGGGGAGGCGGTGCTAAGGTTTCTGCTGGATGTGAGCCTTCTGTCTACTCTCTGCTGTAGATGGTGCCACTTTTCCCGGCAGTAATAAATTGACAAAAGCTTCAGAAAGGCTGGCAGAGGCGGAGGCCTCGGCCACTCTGAGGGCCCTTGGCCTGCTGGGGCTGAAATTAGGGACATTTAAATAATAACATGCTACACAAATAATGAGTACACATAATTACACAGTAAGAGAGGGGAGCTATTAGCTGTATTTGAATTTCATTTGCTTCCTATAAATTTCATCTGAGATCCAGCAAACCCTGTGGCCAGCTAAAGCATCTTGACTAGATTTAAGGGAAGCTGGACTCTTTTTTCTTAGAATTTTACAGTAATTGTGATAGCTGGAACCTATACTGAGCTCTTGCTTTTTGCCAGTTACTGTTCTAGCACTTCACCTGTATTTTGCTCATTTAACTTTCAGAACCAACCATTTTCTAGAAATATAGGAAACTGCACTAGGGCGGATTAACAATTTGCTTACACTACTAGTATGGGGCAGAGCCAGGATTTAAACCCCGGCTTTCTCCTTTGCTTATAATAGCCACCACTTAAATAAATAGAAGTAGTTTTGGAACCCCCTGTAAAGATAGGATTTCAAAAATACAAAATTGTAGGAGTACTTTTTTTTTCAAATAGCAATTTCTTTTGAAGGAGATTTGTAAAATCTTTCGTTGGCAAAGAGACCTCAGAAGTGAGGGGCAGTACAAGTATTTATTCATGTGACCATGGTTCTGGGCTTTATTAGCACTTGTCATTGAATTGATAGAGGAAATCGAAAAATTGCATTCCTCCTGATTGGTCACCCTCCTTCCACACAGATACATTCATTATTTCTTTCTGTTTCTTCACCTAGGGATACAGATTTGTGTTTTTAATATTGTTATGGAACCAGCCAGCTGGCAGAGGGCTGCCACTCACCTCCATGAGGTGGTGAGAGAGGGCAGTGGTCTTGCTGGCAACAACTGTCCATTTGTAGCCAAGGATCAAAGCTAGAAGTACAAATATAGGACCCCCTGTGCAAACCGCACCCCCCCATCCCATTGCTTTTTTAAGAAGGTAGAATTTTGTTGGACTCTTCAAGATTCTCTCTGAGATTACTGATGTCTGTGGAATGAAACACGGGCCCAGCTTTTGCAAATTCACTGTTTATAGGATGAGATTAAAGTGTGACTTTCGAGTCAAAATCAAAGTCTGGGCACCTTGTCTGATGAATGGAAGTGTATTTTTGGCCATATTTGAAATGAATGCTGTGACTGTATGGTGGCCTTCTCCTGGCCTGAAGCTCTGATGTCCAGCAGTTCTCAAGATAGTCTCTACTTCAACAGGAAAGACAACCTCCCCCCACCCCCTGCGGAAGAAATTGGCTTTTCCAGGTTGAACTGCTGCTGTGTCTGTGCTTGTGGCCTCTGCAGGCTGGGCCAGGAGTTAAGTTTTCTCTTAACAGTCCAGCGTCTGAGACCTTTGTCACCTGCGTCCCCTGACGGCACTCCATGAGAGAGCAAGGCCGTGAGGGCAAATACACTTCTTGAAAACAACCTACATTTATTCTTTGTTTAAAAATGAAGCTGCATCTATCTTGGATAATGGTGGAGTTGGGAAGGCTTGATTTCTTTCTCTTGTAGGTGTTCTGTCGTCAGTCTTCATGACCCTGAGTAATGCAGATGGGAAATTTCTAGATAGAGCTCCCATCTGATCAGTACTTGATAGAATTCTTAGTATGTAGGAGCTATTGTGAGTAATAAAGATGGAACTGAAATTGCTAATTTTGGGGGAGTCAGAACAGCTTATTTCATCTCATCTAAGATGTCATTAAGTGATGCATTATTTTATGGGAGAAAAGAAAAAATGCTTCCAATTATAAGTGTAAGCCACGATAACTGTGAGGTGCTTTCTAACAAGAGAGAAATATGTGTGACTTGGTATCAATGAAGCACAATAAAATAGAACAAAATGCTTTAAAAATCAGAGGTGTGTGTGACTGGTTTGATGTGAGGAGGCCAGCAGGGAGGCAGGTGATGTGAAAGGCCCAGTGCTGAGCTACCAGGAAGAGCTTCAGTAAAGAAGTTGCATTCCTGTGGGCCTTGAAAGCTGTGGGACTGTTTGAGCGAGGGCTGAGGCTGGGACGGGGTAGTGTGGGGCAGGGGTGTGGACCAGCAAATAGACATTGGCCGGGATTGTTGATGTCACAGTCCAGTGGGACAAATGGCGGGTTTCAGTGGCCAGCCTGCTTGTACTGCTCTGGCACCAAGGGAATGGTGAGCCTGCCTGCAGCCCTTTCGGCCACAGAATTATGGATTGCTAGAGCTGGAAGGGACTTTTGGAGGTACATAGGTCAGGCTAATCATTTTACAGATGAGGAATTTTGAACCTTGCTGATGAGCTTAACTGGAAAGAATGGATCATGCTGAAGGCTGATTGGAACCAGAAATCCAATTTAAATGATGGCGAGATACCAGCCTTCCCAGTAGGCATGGCTGCGTGTGAGGATTTCATGGAGCGTTAAGGATGGAGGTGCCTCTGGAGGTGAATGTATTCTGCTCCTCTTTTCCTGTCACTTGTGCTTGAGGCCCGCTGCCCATCCAGCTACCTCAGCCTGCCGCCTCTGGCAGTTCTGCGAGCTCTGTGCTCTCTCTTTGATTACAGCCCCATCCTCTTGGCTTGGACCCCTGTAGTCAGAGGGGCACACCACTCAGGTAGTGACACCTGGTGGGGGGTGCATGTGATGTTTGAGCTTGAGACAGTTCCACAGTGTTTTCCTGCCTCCCCGTGTTCTTAGAATGGCTCAACTTTGAGAGATGTTGAAGCCGAGGGGATGGAAACCTGCTGTGTCCTGGGATGTTTTTTTGTTTGTTTGTTTTTATCTCACTGTCGCGGCCTCTCCCGTTGCGGAGCACAGGCTCCAGACGCGCAGGCTTAGCAGTTGTGGCTCACGGGCCTAGCCGCTCCGCGGCATGTGGGATCTTCCCGGACCGGGGCACAAACCCGTGTCCCCCACATTGGCAGGTGGATTCCTAACCACTGCGCCACCAGGGAAGCCCCCCTGGGATGTTTTTTAAAGCTCTTCCGCCTCTAAGAGTCTGTCTGCTCAGTGCCTCCCTTTGGGCACCAAAATCCCTTTTTCTCATCTCTATGAGGACACCACTCTGGAAAGTATCCCTCTTTTCTTCGTCATTTGTTTACTAGATCATTCCCATCAGTAAACAAAACATGTTGTAGTTTCTCCCATAAAATAAACCCTCCGATAATCTATCTCCCTCCTGCTATTCATTTCTTTTACTTTATAGAATTCCTCGGAAAAAAATGTCTACACAATGTTTCCCTCTAGTATTTATATTCATGTTAATATCCTCTCCCCACTCATTCTCTTTTGAGCCCCTAGAGTCAGGCCACTTACCAAGGCTAATAATGACCTTGATGGCCAAATCCAGTTATCAGTCAGTGTAGCTTTAGTTGCCCATCCGGCAGCGTTTGACATGATGATTCTCTCCTGAACTCTAGCTGCCTACCTGCCTTCCGCACTTTGCTTTCTTGATAGGTCTCATGAACTTGAGGTCTACCGAGCCAACTCTGTCTCTCCACTCCCTCCCATCTGCTCCCCCCCTGCCTGTCTTTCCATTGTCAGTAAATGCCAGTTCCATACTTCTGGTGGCTTTGATCAAAACCTGGGAGTTATCTGGTACCCCACCCCCACCCCCGCCCCAATTTTGCAAAACCTGTTTATTCTAAACTCACAATGTGTTCTGAAACTAAGTTTGCACCACTGCTACGAGTCCACCACCTCTATCTTGGGCTGAGACTCCTAAAGCTCCCTCAACTTCTGCCTTTTTACCTCTCTAGGCAGCAGCTAGAACAGTCCTTTGTAAGTGTGAATCAGCACACGCGGTGTCCCGTATGTCCCCCCGTCTCTCTTAGCGTGAAAGGCAAGCATCTTACCCTGGACACTGATACGGTCCCCCAGCATCTCTCTGGTCTTATCTGCCCATCTCTCCCTCACCTAGTCTAGCTTTCCTGCTGTTCCTAATGCCTTTGGTAGTATACTCTTGCCCCAGAATTTTTGTGCTTGCCGATGCTTCTGTCTAGAACTCTCTCGCTTTAGGTACCTGTGTGAATTGATCACTGTTGGCATTTCAGGGTCCTGGTCAAATGTGCCGTTACCAGAGACCTCTTCCTTGAGCATCTTATTAAAAATTGTGCCTTTGCCCGTTACCCTTTGGCTCCTTACCTTGTAATATTTTTTGACATAGACTCTCTCACTGCCTGGCATTGTATTATTCTGTTTGTTTATTATAAGCTCTCGCTCCACAGTAGATTTTAAGTGTCAGGAGAGAAAAGCTTCATCCACGTTAACTGCTGCTGTATGCACAACTCCTGGGTGCTCTGTAGAGTGTGTGGCCACCTGCCCCTGTGCCCAGCACCCCTCTGCTACACTGTGGATGTGTTCCTCTCTGTTCAGGGGTTTGTACCATCGCTCACTCCAGATTTCATTTTGAAAATGCATACACCTTGACCCTCTCGCCCCCTCACCCCAGGTCACAGCCCATGCTATTTTCCCTGTTCCCAAAGCGCACATTTATTCATAACTGTGATGTCTTTATATAAGTCTCATTATCATAAACATTCTTGGAATTGGGTCACCCTTTTATCTTTCTTTCTGAACTACATTTGTTGAAAGCCTACCTATGTGCAAGATACGTTGATTGGTAGTTTAAAATAAAACTGTCCTTTTAAGAAAATAAAAGTTACTGCTTTTAATTCTCATAACAGTGTGGTAACTATACGATTACTATCATAACTTTGCGGGTTTGCTTAGTGGGCCTCAGATGGAAAGCAGCATGCTCAAAGCTGCATTGCTAAGAAGTGGTCAAATCAGGATCTGAACCCAGGACTCCTGAATCCAGATCTTGCCCCACTTTTTTTTTTTTTTTTTTAAATAAATCGAGGAAGACTTTACACTCTGTGAAATCACTTATCTTTAGGTGTGCAATTTCGTGAGTTGCCAGATGCACATTTACCCGTATGACCAGAGCTCCAGTGTCGATACAGGACTTTTCCGTCGCCCCAGAAAAGTTTTCACCTGCCCCTTCTAGTTCATTTGACTTCTTTAAAGTATGTGCTCATTTGGTGGTTTGTCAACATGGCTGTCTCTGTTTTTAGGAGCTTTTATGATGTTACATGAGTTTACGATATTTCTCCAGAATGTACCAGATGCCAGAGAGTGTCTGTTGAGACCTGAAAGTGCCTCAGAGACAGAGGCACAGGTGTGTCCAGTAAGCAGCTCTTGGAGGCCTCAAGCAGTGCTTGAATAGGACCCCACAGTTGGACGTGCTCAAGGGTGACATTTACCGTCTCGTGGCGGCACTCGTGCTCAAGGATGACATTTACCGTCTCGTGGTGGCACTCGTGGAGCCAGATTCTCCATGCTAAACCAGCGTCACAGTTTTCAGTCTGAGCGGTTGTGCGAGTCCAGACCAAGTGGGCTTTTAAACAGTTAGTCCTCATCCTCTTCCATGTCACTTTTCTCTTGTGGCACCCCTGCCCCGCCCCCTTTGTGGCACTGTTCTTAGTCTGTGTGTTTAGAATACTCAGCCTTGGTGTTATAATTCAGGACATTCTGGAACTGGGGTTCAAGACTTGGCTTTTCCCCAAGGGCAGTTGGCATCTATAAGTCATGTGCCTTCTCTGCTAATACAGTGTGTTTTCAGTTAGATTGATTCTTGTGAGGACCCCATGATCAGCTTGATGGCCTTGCGGATGCAAGAACACGAGGCAGCAGTGTGGTGCGATTGCTGACTTCTTTCCATTTTCTTGTGGCTGTGGTGTAAGTCTATATATAAGTCAGCTTGTGCTGCCATAGGAAAATATCGCAGACTGGATGGCTTAAACTATAGAGCTTTATTTCTCATAGTCTGGAGGCTGGAGGTCCAAGATCCAGGGTGCCGGCCACTTCAGTTCTTGGTGAGGGCTTGGTTCCTGGCAGAGAGAGAGAGAGAGAGCGCGCGCGCGCGAGAGCGCGCATTGGTTTCTCTTCCCCTTCTTAAAAGGATACCAACCCTATGAGATTAGGGGCCCTCCCTTACAACCTCATTTAACCTTCGTCACCTTTACAGGCTCTGCCTTCAGATACAGTCACACTGGGTGTTACGGTTTAAACATAAGAATTTGACTGGTGGGCATTAAGTCTGTAACAGTCCAGTAGGGATTTGAGATGGTGACAGTTCTGTTTGTTTCAATTGTAGATTAAGTTAATTGCTGTGTTAATTTGTACCATGTTTCTTTTTGTGAGACTATAACTATTTCCTGGTAGGTCAGGAAACTGTAAGGGCTGTTTGACCTTAGAGAAGATGTTGTTCCTCTCAATTGGGTAGAATTAAAGTTGGACATTTATTTATTGAGTTGTTGCTTCTGTGAGACCACTTGGATTAGCCCAAGTCCCTGACTTCAGTGGGGATTGAAACATGATTCATTTGCACAGGGAGCAGCTATCCCAGGCCAAGAGCCCTAAGAGAGGGTAGGCCCTAAGGGCTTGGGAGCGGATTGGCAATTGAGATGACCTAGGAAGGACGGTTCTAGGCTTGAGTTTGGAAAAATCATGGGATTATTTGAAGTTGAGGGAATCCTATTTGTTATACGTTAATTCATCTTATTTGCTTGAATATTATGCTGTAAATGTAATTGAGGGCAGTGCTTTCCAATTATTTTAAATTCTCAACTTGTATGGAAGGGGAAGGCCCTGTGGCATTCACCAGATAGGGCTGCAGTCAGCCCGAAGTAGCTTGCCCACGCATGGAATTTATCTGTGTTCATTCTTGTAACTGATAATGCCATCCGCCTCCTTCTACTTGGAGAAAGGCCTCATGTGTTTTCTAAATCTTACCCATTTCATGATTTGAGTTCTGTGATATGTATATTTATGGAGTTTACAATTACTGTCAGATTTACCACAACGGACTAGTGCAGTTTTGCTGTGCTTCTGAATTTCTTAGATCCCATTCCCCCAAATTTAGAGGACCTTTTATCTTAATTTCTGGAAATAACCTGTTGTTACTTGAGCCTTCTACCGTGTATATTTAAAGCCAGAAGAGTGATTAACTGGGTAGGCTTTGGGGAAATTGCCCTGCAGTCCACACATCCCTTCATGTAGAATGCGTTAGTTAATCTCCCCGCTGCCAGATCTCATCTATCCTTCCAGCTTTCTCCATGGCTTTCAGGGTCCTTCTGCAGAGTCCCCAGATTTGGCTTCCTCATAATTTCTTCCCGAAAGATTGTAAAACAGTACAGGTCTCGCCTTCCAGGAGGTTTGGGGACAGTGAAGGAAATGTGAGCTATTTCATAACCGTAGCCGTGCCTCTCAAGGGGAGGAGTGGCCAGTGTCAGCCTGGCCTGTCAGCCAGGCTGTCCCTGTGATGTGCCAGGGAAAGCTTTAGGGCTCCTTGTTCCTGACGTCCTGGGACCCAGGTCCCCTCTCTTTGCACCGTTCCCTGACCTGTCGCCGGTGTTCTTGGTTCATTCACACCTTGGATGTAATGAGTCAGCTCTTTGTGCACACAGGGCCTCTTCCCGGCTGCCCTGCCCTTGTCTTCTGGGTTATTCCTTAACCAGGTCTGCACTTCTCTTTGGCAGGTAGGTGGGCGTCCTGGTCACACTTGGCACCTGGTCTTGATGACAGGGGACGCCATCTGGGCTCGAGACTCGCAGGCCAGCTTGCGGTGCTGTCTGAAGTGGCGGTTTCCTTCCAGGTTTTCACAGCTCTGCCTTCTGATGCGTGAAGGCAGCTCAAGGTCTCCACGTCGGAAACATTTAACTGTTATTTCTGACATTCTCCTTCCTTCCCGTATGATTGGGGTGTTCGTGAAAGGGACTCATTGAATCCATGTTTTGAAAGTTGCATCCTACCCTCTACACGGTTGATGAATCCTCTTCAGACACCATCAGGGCGGGTGACATGCCAGTGGAAATATCGCAGCATATTCCATTTTGGCATGCAGGGGGCCTGCTCATTTCTAGTGGGATCTGCACTGCAAATTGCCTAAGCCCTAGTGGCTTTATCCCGTCTCACGCAGTCCTTGACCTGACTTCAGACAACCAGTACTGTTTGAAAAGGGCCTTTCCAGTCAACTCGGTTGGAAAGCGTTACAGTTGTAAAGGGTGAGCTGGAAGCCTCTCAGCTGGTACTTTCTGAATCCCTCAGAGGAACATATTGGCATACACTCAGCTCTCCGCCTGAACCCTCCTTATAAATCGAGAAGCCAAGTGCTAGGAAGCACAGGGCCAGGTCAGTGTGCGTGCGTGCGTGTGTGTGTGTGTTTGTGTGTGTTTGGGATGGGGGCACGTCATCATCCAAGCTGAGAGAGCCAACTGGTTCCTGATAACAGTCCCGTTTCCTTCCCCCTTCTCCCCACATTTTGATGTTTATCTTCCTGCCACTGAAAATAGAAGTGTCTAGTGAATGCAATTTACAGTGTGTTTCTATTTTTTTTTTCTGGAGAGCCTTTTCTGCAGAAGATGCAAATAGCTTTTTTTGTTGTTGTTTTTTCCTTCTCTTTTACAATTTAAATAAGAAGGAAAGTGCTGGGCTGCTTTATTCAACAAGTGTTACACCTTTTAAGGAAAGTTGCCTTTTTTCATTATTGGCTTTTTTTCTGTGGTTTCAGGGGACAAGGTGCTGAGATAAGAGGCGGGAGCTTGCCGTTGATTTATTAGCCTGTTTGTTACCATCTGTCTGCCTCGCACTTCAGTCTGTTGATGGAAAGCCCGATGTGAACGTGCCACGGGGCCTGAGAGATATCCATCTTCCTGAGTTGTCTGACTGCAGAGTCTGTATAATCACTTCTGCCTAGGCCCTCGCAGGAGTCTGTGTTGTGGCGAGTAACCCAAGGGAGCATGGTGCCTTAGTTTCTTCTTCCACCTTGGACACTCTGCCGCTGCAGATGCAGGTCCTGCAAAGGTGCTGTCTTCTAGCGGTGTCCACAGGGTCAGCCATCCCACTCTTGGTGCCTCCCCCCTCCTGGGGTCTCCCTTTATGGAAGAATTCCAAGGGAATAGGTTAAGATTGCCATCAAGTGGCTACTCTTGGTAGTGGAAGGAAGGATACTGGCCACCACCGCGGGCTGACTTGTCACGCATTCTCCTCCAGTGTCTTAGCCCTTTTGTGAAGCAGAATCAAGGTCAAGAGGTGCTTTCTGTCTGAGGAACTGACTCGTGTTTTTTTTGGCGGGTGGTGGGCAGAACGAGCTCAGAACGTCTGCATATTGTATATCCCCAGCGAGAAGGCACTTGTGTGAACCGGAATTATGCCTTCCCGGGTGGACTCTGGAACTGGAGGCAGGCTCAGCTGCACTGGTCTGCGCTCAGGGCCCTGGAGCCGTGAACGCACATGATCGAGAGGCTCTCTGGAGAGAACTGCTGGGCATTCATCCTCCTGCCAGTCCTGGGCCAGGAGGCCAAAGCCCTCCAACTTTTCTCATGGAAATTGGCAGAGAGGACCATGCTGTCATCCGTGAAAGGATGGCTCCCAGTCCCACCAAGGTGAAAAGAAGTAGCAGACCTGATCTGGCCGTTCTGCTTGGCTCCTGCCCGTTGTTTCCCAGCTCTGTAAGTGGAGGAATAATTTCTTTCTCAGAGGTGATTAATGGGATGATTTATTTAAAGTCCTTAGTACCTGGCAGAAAAGAGGCATTCAAAGGGCAGTTGTTATTGAGGTTCTAGGTATACATTACCTAACCACTTCTCATAAAAGCTGTAGCTGTGTCATATAACAGCATACTTAAGGGACTGTATTAAAATCGGTTTGTTTTGTTCCCTGGGTTTGGGTGCCAGCATCCTGTAATTAGACCTCACCCTAGGACTCGGAGAGCAGAAACCCTGACCAAGCTCAAAGGAAGCGATCCCTGTTTAGTTTTCCCCAGCAGGTCATTCCTCAGATGTGTTGGGAAGCCTGCCCTGTAGGAATAGTGAGAGTTTGGTTTGTATGGGTGGGGCACCCCTTCCTGGGCACAGAGCGCTGGATTCTGTAGTCTCTGAGCCGGCACTTGGTACACGAAAGAGGATGGATCTGTGCCAGCTGGGTGGAGGGCGCAGGCCTAAGACAGGCGGAGGGAGAATGGCTTTGGAGTACATCAATGGCGACTAAACTTTAGGTCAGGGTCAAGGAAACAGAATTCTTGGGGCCTGTGTATTTTCAGCAGCCTTTTAGAAGTGATAGAGGCTATGTGATGTAACCGTTCACACTGCAATCTGTCAAATTATATTAGCCCCAAATTCTTGGATTCCAGCCATTTAAAGCACTATTGGATGCATCAAAAAATTGATGTGTTGTAATATGCATTGACATTGTCCTATCATTCTAGTTCTACCAGTAACTGAGTATCACTGTGAGCAGTCATCCCTTCACTGGTTTCCTCCTTAAGTAAAATAAAACTCTGGCCATCCCTTGTCTCACTTGGTTCTGTTTTAGTGATGAGTGATGGCAGGATGTGTTTATGGCAGGCTCGTGTTCTTCCAGCTCGCTCAATGCCCTGTGTACTGTTGGGTCGGGAAGCATTTGGAGGCTTTTGCAGAACTTGGAGGGGAGTGGATAGGAGATAATCTAGAGGAAAGGTGTCTATGGTGTGTGCATCCTTCCCCACCCACGCCTCTCCCTTGCACACAGGAATGTGGGGTGATGGTTTCTCTCTGGAGGTCTCCTGCATGTATAGGAACAGAGGCAGCAAGCCCAGAGTCCTCTCTTTGTGGGTTTATACCTCTCAGTGCCTATAGCCTCGAGGGTAGCAAGAGGCAGCCTAACTCGGAACAGTTTCGTGTGGCACTTTGTTCATTGATGCTTGCTGACCTTTCACCCTCAAGCTACAATAGGATCACCTAAAATTGTTTGTGATAAAAATGCCCCTTTGGTGTAATTGCTTGGCACAGAGAAAGTTTTTCTACAATTCTTCATTTTCTGAATAAGCCTGTGGTTTTTGAATGGTTCCAACCTCCGTTTTCCCTTCTCCCCTCCTGTAAGAGCTAGACCACTTACACTGTGAGCCATCTGTGCTGCATTGGAGGGGATTTATCAGCTCCCGCTCTGTTCGCCCCTCCTGTCCTTTCACCCTGCTGCCTGAAAAGAAGTTCGGTCTGTCCGACTTGCCCTGTGTACTGGGTCTTAACTCCTAGCAAAGGACAGCACACAGACACAGGGGCTGCTGCTGCTGGGTCTTGAGACTAAAGGCATGAAAATTCTATAGGTCAGCGCTGGCCAGGAGAGCTCTCTGCGATGATGGAAGTGTTCATGTCTGCGTCGTCCTGTACGGTAGCCATTAGCCAGTTGTGACTCCTGAGTCCTCGAGACCTAGCTGGTCTGGCTAGTTTTAGTTAATTTTAAAAGCCGCATGTAACTAGAGTCTACAAAATTAGACCATGCAGTTATAGAGGCAGGATGAGCATAGTGGTGAAATTCTTCTCTTTTATCCTCATGCTCTATCTTCTGTTGTTGTTTTTGGCTGGAAGTCTTTTTAGATAGTCAGTGTAGTCAATTTCAGAAACATTATCTTGGTATGTTATGTAGAAAAGTCCTGAGAAAGTGAAACAATATTAATATTTGTTTCAAATGCCTTTTAGTGTTTTGGGCAATTTCAGAATACTCTTGCCCATGGTATTAATGTCACAATGTTCATATTATCCTTGACTTCCATATAGCAGTGTATCACTGGCTCCAAAAATTGTCTACCGTTCTCATGTACCTTATCCAGGTCTTCTTATTAGCACGACATCAGTAATGTTTAAAATAGCTGCTTTTTTTTCATTAATTACTTCTTTTGCGTTCAGGTGCTGCTTCTATGACGGCAACACACCTATTTTCCTCTGATACCATTTAAATAATTTTTAAGATTTCCTTTTGGCTTTGTATTTAAAGAAATTCATTTTAATTGTGGAAAGTTTGGAAATTTCAGAAAATTGTGAAGATTCTGCTGGGGAGAGTACCAGTTTTTATTACTAGTTTTATTTTCTCTGGTCTGCTTTCTGTACATTTATATTTTTTAAGCACAACGTAATTGTTTTATGCAGTGGAATTTCTACAGTTTTAGTTGCATTGTAAGTCTTTCCTCATGTTACTAAGTGTTTGAAAATGTGATTTTTAAAAATCATGTGTAATGTTAAAAAAATTGCGTTCCATGTTTAGCATTAGTCTTTAGTATGGTACATGATACTTTTAAGGAAAATACCATGAAGAATATACACAAAATTGTTAATAGTGATTGATGTAATTTCACCTTATAAAAAAGATAGGAGGATTATAGTTTTGGTTTTTATTTAAAATTGTTAGTAACAGAATGAGTTTATCAAAATTAGCAGGCTATAAAAGGTAAATAAATACTTTGAGGAAGACACAGAACAGCTTTACATGTAGAAATAAATTATTGGCTCCATTTCTTTTAAAAAATCATTTAGGGGTTAAATATGTATAAAACATAATGTGAAGGTTAGTAAGTATCAAATTTATGAGAGCTCTAATTTTATTTCACCTGAAAACTTGAAGGTTATTTCTCAATAATTCCTAATTTTGATCGGTGAATGCCAGGAAACCAGTGTATTACAGATTACACAAGGCATTCCTAGCAAAATACTTTTAAGCACAAAGAGATAATTATTTGAAACATTTTTCTCTCTAGGAAGAAAACAGGGATGGGATGCCTTTGAAAGCTTGGTAAGTTGTAGAATGAGGCCCCCCCAAGGAAATAAGAGCACTTCAGGCTTATGAAGGCCCTGAGATGGCCTCAAGAAACAACTTATGCTTTCGACAGCATTTATTAGGCCTCAACCACTTTCTCTAGGCTTATGCTAGGTTTCGAGGGTTATTAAGATGAGCAAGACTAAATCCTCTTGGTCAGTCCCCTGACAGTCAGGTATTAGAGATTGAATAGCACCTGCAGAGCAGGTGGTGTGTGTCACTAAAGGCTGACCAGGCAGAGGACCAGGAACTTTCTGGGCAGACAGAGGAGAGAGTCTTCCAAAAGAGGGAGTGCCATATGCAAGGATGCTAAGGCTTGAGAGCTCAAGGAATGCTGAGAACGTGTCATTTGCCACACATGCCCTCAAGCCAGCTACCCCAGCGCCTCATGGACTATTGTGGGGTGTTGCCAGGTTTGAAGACTAAAGCACTGATATCCAGTCTATTGCATGGCTCAGAAAGCTGATGTAGGAGACCTCTCTCTCTCTCTCTTTAAATAAAGATAGAATTTAAACCAGTAAAAGGAGCAACAAAATAATAAAGACGAACTGTGTCGAAATCCTTTCACATAAATTCTTGTTTCTCCATTTACTTTCTTAGTACTACTTTCTAGAAGTGAAATTGCTGAAGTAAAGACTTCAAAAAATTGTCATCCATGTATCAATCTTTTACCATACTTGCAGTGTATGAGACTATATAGGCTTTGTCAAAGTTAGATTAGAAAAGGGGATCAACTGCTCTTCAGTTGTGACCTGAGTCTGCTCTTGGTTTCAGTACTTTTCAAACATAGTTTTCCATTATTCTTTATTCTGAAGTTGGTAACATGGCGATGTTGGGATTCTTGTTGAATTTTACTTAATATTATTGCAATTCATTTTCAAAATCACAGTGTTGATAATCTTCTTTAACTTGGCATCATTTCTTTGTTTACCTTTTGAAATCCATTATCTGAATCATTTAAAACATATATTTAAAGCTAAAGTATATATTATCTTCTATTTGTTTTTATAATCAAATAATTAAAAGTATATATTAAACAAAAAATTGTATTTCATTAGCACCAAAGTTTTATTAAGGCATATAGGTAGCCCTTCATAAAGCGCTCATCATGTGCCATTGGTACTTTAACGTATGTGTAATTACTTTTTTTTTTTTTTGGCTATGTTGGGTCTTCGTTGCTGCACATGGGCTTTTCTCTAGCTGTGGCTAGCGGGGGCTACTCTTCGTTGTGGTGCGCAGGCTTCTCATTGTGGTGGCTTCTCTTGTTTCAGAGCGTGGGCTCTAGGCGCATGGGCTTCAGTAGTTGCAGCACGCGGACTCAATAGTTGTGGCTCGTGGGCTATAGAGTGCAGGGTCAGTAGTTGTGGTGCACGGGCTTTGTTGCTCCGTGGCATGTGGGATCTTCCTGGACCAGGGATCGAACCCGTGTCCCCTGCATTGGCAGGCGGATTCTTAACCACTGTGCCATCAGCGAAGTCCCAACGTATGTATAATTACATTAATGTCTTAAAACCAGTGTTTTCCTTATGCCTATTTAACAGATAAGGAAACTGACAGAGACACAGAGAGACACAGAGGGCTTTCAGTGATTCTCCTTAAGTTCGAACAGTTCACAGGGAGTAAAACTAGGATTAGAAGCAGGCAACCCTGTCCAAATTACAGTATGTGCGCTGTGAACCACTAAGGTTCTTAGTGGCTTAGACGCTTACCAAATAAACTAGTTTTCTTCTTTTTCTAAATTAAAAAAATCTGATGGAACATTTTTTCCGATAGCTTATTAATTTGAACTTCCTGGTTTAATTGTAGTGCCATTTCATTGGTAATAGTGACTAAGTCCATAGCAACCAAGTTTGTTTCACTAGTTAATACACAGTCATCCAGCCCAGATCTCCCTTCTGTGTTCTTGTAATTATTGGTATTATTTTATAATTGAACATTGTGGCCTTGAAGTCACATAGGCTCTAGGGCCAGCCACATGCATTATACAGTTGAGTGCTGTTGGCCCTTCAGGAATTACCAAGGCCTCTTGGAAAGGGTTCAAGCCAGACTCTGTATGTACTTAATTCTGCTTGGTATATTGCCAGTGTCTTAAATTTTATTTAAATACATACAATTTAAACAATAGTTATTATTAGTATGATGGTTCTGTATTTTTGGAAGTCAAATATTAGCACAGTGGATCATATTGGCTTGTTTTTAAAAATGATAATTTAGGTGATATGATCAATATACCATGTAATTCAGCCCAAATAACAGAGAAATGTCTTTGAGAACATAGCTAATGCAGGGCACTCATTAAAATCCTCTATTTCCTCGACTTCCTAGACCCCACAACCTTTTATGCCTTTCTCTCACACAGGGCAACCCACGCTACCCTGTCCCTCCTTTTTAAGTATTTTTGGTAAATTGCTGTTCATAGCACTTAACTCACATGTTAAGGTGCCTCCTTCGTATGCAGTAGCTTGTATAGGTAGCAGGGAACTGGAGAGCTTTTGGAGACTGATCTTGGGTGGTAAGAAGTACTCCAGGATTTGCTCTAGCTCTGGCAGGCTCGTCTTTCCTTTACGAGGTGGATCCCAGCCCTCAACGTGAGCTGACTTCCTTGATTGGATATATGAATAAAACAAGGTCTTAATTCTTCTGAGGCAGCAGGTTCTTTAATTAATCAACACAGGGTACTATTAGATATCTAAATTTGATTAAGGCTAGCAAAATGCTGAATGCAGCTGGTGGGCTGCTGGAGTTGGCCCAGCTCAGAGGTAATGACATGGTAGTGCACGTAGGTGGGTCTTTGATTCTAAAGCTCTTAGCAGCAGAAATAGGTCCTCAGATGTCCTGGTGTTGAGGTGATAATTAGGTGGATGATGGCCATGTACCTGGCTGGCTGCAGAGCAATTCTTTGGATAGGACATCCTTTCTGAAATTCTGTTCTGTTCTGAAGTAGCAATTGGAGTGACTTGTACTCTGGAGTCTTGAGTAATGAGAGGTCCTTATATTTAAACATTTGGAGATTCAGTGATACCTTGCTGGTGCACTAGCAAAAGCTGACTCCTGAAACCAGTTTGCCACTAACTTATAAATTTGAGTATTCGTGTATCCAAGGATTTCTAGTAATTCCACTCCTAGGTATGTATCCCAGGGAAACTCTAGTGCATGCTTTCCAGGGGACAGACAGAAGGATGTTTGCAGATGGTTAATGAAAGCAACAAATAGGCAAAACTTTATACGAACAAGAGAATCAAAATAAATAATACACTATTCAGGCATGCATATTTGTGCTGTAACTTAAAAAATAATGAAATGAGGTGGGGGGAAGCACAATAGATAATGTTTTAGTGATTGGGTTTGCAGATATTCTTTGTATTATTAAAAATTAAATAAAATGGGGGTAGATGGAGTTGCTAGTATTTGGGGAGTCTTGTCTTCATTTGAGAATTGAGGCTTGCTCTGATCTTTGGATGTTGAAACTTAGCTGGTGATGCTGTCAGTCATATTATCTTTGAACAAGAAACAGTCCTTGCCAAGTCTCCTTTTCTGCCCTCCCCTCTTTTCAGAATTTAAATATTGAAAGTTGTGTTGCTGTTCTTAAACTGAACCTAGTTCTCAGTGTTGTTGTGTGTCTCCCAGAGGGTGCTGGTGCTTTTAGTCTGTCTGGTGCTGAAGATACGTTCCCTCTTTGGTAAACCGACGTTTGATCTCAACATTCCAAAAACTACGGAAGTTCACAGGCAAGAGTTTTCCAGTTCCCCTTCCTGATCCAGCAGGAGAGCACAGGCCAGAGTTGACGCTAAGCGTGTCTCTTAGGGAATACCGAGTGCATGGTCACATGCTGATGATGGTTTTGGAAGTTAAGAGCAGCCTGGGGCCAACATCCTGTTATGCCTTATCTTTTTGAATTTAAACACCTTGTTACTCTTTTAGTTGATGGGAAGAGGAAGCAGCAGTGAAGCCAGGGAGAATAGAGATATGGAAAGAGCACAGAGCCCTTGTTGCCATGGCTGTGTCGGATTGGTCAGAGGTGGAGATGTTAAGGATGACCGGTATCCCATTCATGACCCTCAAGCTTCATTTCCGGCTGGTTGTTTATGTCTTATGGTTTGCAGTTCCTTACTAACCTTTTCTCAGGATTACCATACATCCAAATATCTATCTCATACCCTCTTTCCAGTTCTCCCTTTTGGGTGCTTTTGGTTAGTAAAGGCACTTAAAGACAAGTCCCAGTAGAAGGAAGAGGGAAAAGCCAAATAGTCATGCCTTAAATGTCCTTTAATTGACTGTGCATGACTTATGCTGCAGTGGGACACATGCCAAACACTTGTTCACCATCATAGGAATATATTGCGCTGGAGAGAACGGAATGAAGGTCTGTTCTGGGCTCACACTGGCCATGTAGTGATTGGAGAGGCTTTTCCAACCCTGTATCCTACAGCGATTTGTGCCATGACATTGTTCTGGTGTGTTAGCTTACCTCTGTCCCCAGAGACCTCAGGGTTCGTAGATGGCCTTCTGCTTGTTGAGATCTTATAAGGAACTAATACTGTGATCTCAGTTAAGAACCAGGCCCGAATAAGCCTTCGTCTACTCATCCGTAGAGTGAAGGATTATACTAGATTATCTCTTAAGGCCCTACCTATATTTTGGTTTTAAAGTGGTGGAAATCAAGTAGAGGTCAGGGAAGACCATCACCTGCCTCCTGATAGTTTTTGCTTGAAAGTGAGGCAGCTGGAGATGCCATGGTCATTTAGGAAACAGGAACCAGCCGTAGTGGACAGAGTAGTCACTGGCCCTGTGAAGCGGACAGGTCTGCTTTCAGGGTTTTTTGAATTCTAAATAACTTCACCTGCGTGAAGCCCAGAAGGGGCTCATTCAGTAGTTAAATAACAACAACAAGAAGCTAAGAGTAAGAGTAAGGGGGCATTCTTTCCCCAGTTCCCTTGGATGAGCCTGAGTGAAGCTTTCAATACCACGTGGGTTCTCTGAGGGTGTTGCCACCATCTTTTTTCCCCTCTGGAGAGGCATAAAGAGGAGAATGTGGGCTGGTGTTCAGAGCATGTGTTTTGGACATTATAATTACCAGCTGAAGTTCTAAAGCTTCAGGAGAATTAACTTTAACAATCAAAAAGCTTATGACATATGAAAGGAGATGCGAGCTCCAGTTATCTGAGGCCAGGGAGCTGGCCAGCCCCGCTGGAATCTTGCCTTTTTCATCCCTCTCGGCAGCTGCCAGGCCACAGAGCCCGTTTTGTAAAAGATCCTCAAGAAGCAATGAGGGAAAAGAGCTTCTGTTTTATTAGATTAGGTGAATTTATGTGTCTGGGGGAGGGGTGTCTGTGCGCTTGTGGTGGGGAGGGCAGCGGTGGCCCATGCAGTCATCACTGAAGTGATGAAGCACCCTGGTAACAGGAATGGGAGGCAGGGGGCGGGCGGGCTGGAGAAGAGCATGTGGAAAGAGATTTCTGCAGAGTCTGTCTGGAGAGCTGCCCAGGTTTCCCAGCCAAAAAAACAAATAAAAATAAATAAAAGGCAAGTGCTGAATGACACAGATTATGATATTAAAAAGGGATGCCATTGAAAATGTGCCATGGACCCCGCTGCTGGGCTGTGGGGGGGAGTGTGTGCACGAGGGGGGGCAGTCTGGCACACTGGGCACACAGAAGTGTGGACAATTGAACTGCTCCCGTCCAAAGTGGCGCGCGGCCGGCCCACACCCCATGTCAGAAATTCTAAGATAAGGATTTGTCTGCATCGCAGGTTGAGGAAATTGCAGGATGAAAAGCAAGTCCATCTTTTCCTTTTTCTCATTCTAATTTACCAGGAAGGAAAAAAGCCCCAGACCCCTCCTCTTTGGTGTTAGATTCCCTCCCAGCCACATAAATAACCTCCTCTCCCTGACGCCTCCCCTCCCCCAGGCCCCTGCGCCGCTCGCCTGGCTGTCCTATTGCCGCGTGGAATCTGCACCGCCGGAATCTGCACTGCCGCCTGCTCATTACGTACGGGGGAGGATTGTTGACAAGTGCTCTGGAGCCTGCCTCGCTGAGCTCTCCCTCCCTCCCGCCTCCCTTCCTCTGTCCTTCTTCCTCTCTGTCTCTCTGCAATGATCCGGCTCTGAGGATGGCTGCTCCACGGGTCTGTCAGGTGCAGTTTTTGGTGGCTTATCTTGAGGAACCTGGGATAGAAGGTCTGTTCCTATAAATAAAATAAAAATCAAATAGCTGTAGATTTGTTTCAGGCTGCTGTGGCTTTTGTTGGAGAAATAGGCCTTTTGTGGGTTTCCCTATTGGGGTCCTGATTAAATCCATTATGGATGGCAAGGTGCCATATATATACATATATATATATATATATATATGAGACTATGTAAAAAGTGTTGCGATTTGCCTAATATTAATATTCTTTCAGCTTTGGTATCCTCCCTAGGGGCAATGGTGGCTCCTGCAAAGGTACTGTGGAAATTTACAAGAGAGAATTAATGTCGCTCGTAAAGCATTAAGCTCTGTTGACCATTTTGACCAAATCTTCAGTTTTAGTCAGGCTTGTACGAGTTTAGACCTTTCTCTGGAGATTGAACACCATCCAGCTATGGCTGGTCCCTTTATTTTATTGCCAATTTATGTGATCATTTCCCAGCATTTAAAAATAGATGTTTCATTAAAGTTAACTAGTTCATCCCCACCATAGCTTTGGTTTCCTTTATAAACAGCATGCATGGTTTTCATTTCCTGTCATACTTTCCTTCTCCACCTCTTCTTTCCTTGAAAGATGGAGGAAACTGAGGCATGTCAGCAGAGACCGAGTGATTCTAGGTTAGACCTTAAAGCTTTGAACTTTGAGTGCTCTCATTTCTGCTCCCATATTTTGTGCATTGATCCATGTTTGTATTACTAAATAGAGACACAGGTGAGTTTTAGCAGCCATCAATTTTAGGTGCCTCAAATCTTTGCAGATTGTGTGGCCGCGTTCCTGGAGTTCTGCTTTCTTTACTGTTTCCTTTAGATTTCAGCACGGGAATGAAGGTGGCTTTGGGAGGCTGTAGGCCTCTCTGAGCTTGCTTGCTGCCAGCAGGTTTTTTTTTTTCTTTTTCTTTTGGACTTTGTATAGCGCACTTAATGCTTTACTATATTCATCTGAGAAGTGGGTGTGCAGTTGACTTGTCTGTATGTGAGGGGGGGTACTGAGTGCACTGGGAAACTTATGAACAGAACAGTTTAGGACTTGCATGTGGTCCATTTTATGGGCTTAGGGAATAAAGGCAGCCAGAGAGGTTTTGGGGGGTAAGGATGTGGCTCATTACTTCTCTGTGAATTATGATGTTAGGACACAGAGTGTTTGGAGTTGTGCCCCTTTATCATTACCGACTTGTGCACAAACTAATAACTTTATGGGATTTGTTGATTTGTGTTAGAGCCAGCTTTGTTTAGCTTTGTAGAGACTTGCTAATACTGGAGAACCGGTTTCTTTTGGTAACTTACTTTTGGTGGGGTAAATGTAATATGAAGCTTTAGAGATAACTCTCTCTCTCTCTCTCTCTCTCTCTCTCTCTCTCTCTCTCTCTCTCTCCCCCTCTCCCCCCCCCCTCCATACACACACTCACACACCTACACTCACAACCACACACACACACTTCAGTTATTTACAGGTAGAATGTCACTATCTGGGAACATGCACCACATATGGAAAATGTCCCCTTGAGAAGCACAAATTCCATGATTTATAAAACCAGATTTTGGCATGTCGGCTTATCTGAACAGAAGACTTTGGACATGCTGGTCTTGTTTATCTAAAAGAATTTCTATAAAAATGCGCAGGGTTCCTGTCCACTGTGTCTGCCTCTTAAGTTCCCCGGGCTCCGCAGTAAGTGGTCCATTGTTCTGCAGCTCATTTCCACACCAGCCTAAGCACAACATCGACTTTAATCTCTTTTGTATGTAGAAAGCAGTTTTCGACCTCTGGGGGGCTCGGAACTGGGCCACCTGTCCAGCAAATACTTTTACTTAGCTGATAGAGACTTGAGTTTCATGTTTTAGGGGATTCCAAGATGCGTGCTTTTGATGGACAGTCATAATTAGGTTGACTGGTTTGCCAGCATAAGGTACTGGGATGGGGCATGGACCTAGAGGAGGTATGACGTGGGATAGAGGGCTTAGGATAATTGGATTTAGGTAGAGCTTCTCATTGTAGAGCAATGTGGGTGCTTATATTTTAGTAATCATTACTGCTCAAGCTACTGTATCTGTTCTGATCGTTATAAAAATCATGTCAAGGATAAAGAATGGGAGGATGCGGGAGAGTATAGGGAGGAAGTGCCTTTGCCCCAAAGCAGTAGAGGAGTTGTGCTAAAATGCACAGCACGTTTTGCTCACTGTTGTCATCATCAGAGTTTCAGTAGCTTCTGGGCCCATCCAGAAATCTTTCCTAGAGATTATGGATCCTTCCCATGGAGGGATTTTGTATCCAGTGAAGTTCCGCTGTGGCTCTTTGGTGGTCGTTGTTGGAGCCTCTCCATGAGGAGTGTTTTCTCTCCTTGTGTAACTCCTGGTCAGGACGTGGGGAGGAGAGGTCTTTTGTCTCTTGTTGGTGCTGACCCCTGTGGTGTTTAGTAAGAGCAGCGATCTGGTCCCTCTCCCTGTGTGTACTTGTGACCTGTCTGCTGGCTTGTTCCTTTGTGCCTCGAGGTGAGGAAGTGCTTCCTGGGCTAGGGTTCTGTTTGTCTCTTCCTGCTCGTGTCTCTTGAATTTAGTCATTTGCGTGATTCTGAAATAGGAGGAAAGGATGAGGTCAGACATTTTCCTTGCCTGCCCAGTGGCCCAACTTTTCCATGTTATCACTGCGTCAGATTTTTTTCTAACATCTGTTCTCAAAAAATCAAGCATGCGAAAGAAGGTTTAGATTACCCAAGAAGGTTTTGTGGGGAAAAAGTCTGGTGGTGGTGAAGGGCTTCTAGGGGATTGTCTGTCTGTCTGTCTACTATCTACTTTCTGGGTTTTAAACTAACAAAAACCTGTGTTGCCCTGTGTCTTGAGGGCTCCTTTGAGGGTTTGTTGGGGCTATGTTTGGACCCCGTTTTCTTGGCTGGAGTGAGAAATCTGCACAGCTGATTTGAGAGCAGACAAAGGGGAGCCCTAGTCTGTCAGGGGCCATCCTCCCGAGGGAAAGGGATAATTATTTTCCATAAGCCGAGGTATTAAACCACGCTCATTTGTGCTTCGTTGACCATGAGTGTGGCAGTGACATCATGCCTCACGACTGTTATTTGTTCTCAGCCACCTCAGCGTTCTGAGATGGGAAAGGGTGTCAGTGAACCGGCCTGGGCTTAGCTTTGCGGACCCTTCTGCACTGCTCACCCCCTTTCCTGGACCCTGCGATCGATCCAGAAGCTCAGCTGCTGACCCGAGTCTGTACAGTTGGGTTTAAACTACATATTCATGTTGACCCTGTGAAGCTGGCCCGAGCCAGAATTTCCCTGGCATCCACATGCAAAAAGCAAACAATCCAATTTTTCTTTCAAAATTTGAGTGAAAATAGGCTTTATTTTCTACTAGTAGTGGCAGCAAACTTGACATTCTGAATACCTCAGAGAGGGTCCTACCTCAACCAAGGGGCTGCTTTTATAATTTTTCTCTCAACTCAAAGTGCAGCCAGCCAGCCACCCCCATCCTCCAACACACACACACACACACACACACACACACACACACACTGCTTCAGCCACAAATGAAAACTCTCTTTGGATGCTTGACTGTTTAATATGTAATGTGATACCTTGTCTCGCAGTGACAGGGTGACAGACGGGCATTGGCTCTATAATACAGAATTACCTTTTGTGCATCTCTTCTACAACAAAGCCAAATACACTGACTCTCCCTAATATGCTAATATGTTTGGTGTGCTCCAGATGTTTTGGAAGCTCGAGAACAGCTTCAAAGGTCCCCTTGTTTTCCTTTCTCTTGAACCCTTCTTTTGTGAAATAAGGGCATTAGATTTTCCTTCAGTTTTGTATTCCATCACGTACGTGTAGCTGATGGGAGGACTGGCGAAACTTCTTTGTGTCTAAAACAGAAGATTGTAAGCACTGCCCATTCTCGTCCCCCTTTTCAGATGTTAGGAAAGAATTTCCTTCTCTGTGCATATTTCTGTTCTGAAATCTGTAGCTCTCATCATCACTTAGCTGAAGGAATCTTTGGCCTCATTTGTGTTTTAAATTTCCCAGCCCCCGTTATGTTAAGGGCAGGGGGAGATGTTCATGCACATCTCCAGCCCCCCCAGAACAGGACTGCTCCTTCCTCTTTGCTGCTGCCGCTCCAGGCTTAGGAAGAACCAGTTCGGGTATGTTGCCTTGAAAGCCTTTTAGTTGCTTGCTCATTTGGGAGATGAGGGTCCAGAGCTCCTGAATTTTGTTTCCTTGGGGTTCTCAGCTCGTGAGCATGGGCACTGCCCTTGTGGTGGCCTGTGGCACGCCGCCCCGTCAGCTGACGGTGACTCGCCGAGGGGCTGCCTTTACCGCAGTGATTTGGAATTTCCAGCTCATATTTATTGCTCTTGTGGAAGACAATGGATGTGGTTTAATTTAAGTTCAACCTACTGAATATTAATAGAGGAGAACGAATGCTCGTGTGGGGAGGCGGTCTTTGGGCCATCGCGTCTCCTCTGTTTAACCTCCCCCTCCCCCCCCCCACAAAGGTTTGTGTTGATGGTGGGCTTGGGCGAGGGTGGGAAGATAAAGCCAGTTGGTGTGTTTGGAGGAGAGGATGCAGTTTGATTATTTCTCATTGACTAAAAATAATGTAAAAGATCGGTGGCAGGGCTTTGTTCCATAGGGGAAAGGAAAGGCAGTACTCATTGGCTTGTCTGATGGTCTGATAACGGCTCTTCTGCCCCGTGGTGTCGTGTTCCATCTTGCTGACCTGGCTTTTCTGGACTGGGCAGGTGGTACGAGTTGGATGAAAACGTTCAAACTGAAATAGGGTAGCCAGTCCACTGGAGATGTGAATAAGGGGGTGGGCGGTGTGCAGAAAAGAAAAAAGCCCAGGTTTATCCAACCATGGAGACTGTCTAACTAAAAATAAATGTACATTTTCTCTGTGCTGATGTCAGGAGGGGGGTACTCAAATTGAA
>NW_020172280.1:3686433-3770971 GCF_003031525.2 Neophocaena asiaeorientalis asiaeorientalis
GGAAACAGCTGAGGTTTTCTAGTTCACAGAACAGGCAAGCAGTCCCTCTGTGTGGGCCCCTTTTTCCTGATCTGGAAAGTGAATGACAGCCCATCTGTCTCGTAGTTCAGGTAACAGACATTGTTAATCCTTGGCATGGAGGCATCTTTGGTGTTCTTTGAAGATATTAGTCTGATGAGGGCTTGGGACTGTGGACTCAGCACTTCGATTCCTTTTACTGGAGCTCAGTCATGCCTTAGTGTTTCAGAGCATTCGCATCCTTTTGCCTGACATTGAGCTCACATACAGTCAATTAAAATTCCCCCTTTTCATGTAAAACTTGATAATCCAGTTTCCCTGAATTTGTGCTTGGGCAGTTGATTTTTTTTTTTTGGGGGGGAGAAAAGAAACATTATATCCTTGTTCTAGACTGATGCCTCTTAGATATGAACGCTTTTTTCCCATCATGCGTTACTTTTTAACTGTTATTTGTCGTTAGCAGGGTCTGATAGCTTTGTGATAAGTTTTAAGCAGCCTTATTTCCTGTCACAAAATTAATGATCCAAGGTGGAAGAATGCCCCAGCAGAACTTTGGTTTTGGGCGCCTTACTGTGAGTGAACTTTGGATTTGGGTGCCTTAACGTGAGTTGTATTATGATAGCTTGTACAAACATAATTGGTTTCCTGAGATCTAGTGCACACTTGCCCAGAGCTTTATAGTGTCTTAGGGCAATTAGATCTCTTACTGGCTTGAATCTTGCTTCCCCCTGCAATAGTGGATCTCAAGGTGTGGCCCCTAGACCAGCCAAAGCAGAACCAGCATCATCTGGAAATTTGTTAGAAGAGGACACACTGGGGTTATGCCCAGGGTGTAAGTTTGAGGGTCACTACTCTTTACAGTCTACAGAGGTTCTTTTTGTCAGAAGGACCAGGGTATAGCTGTCATTGAATAGCTGAACTTTTCTCTGCTAACTCATTCCTTCACTTACTTACTCATTCACTCACGAGCTGCTTGCTCCCTCAGGAGATGCTTGAGATCTTGTTATGTGCGTACCAGAGGGGACAGCAAGTGCTTCTTCCTCAGGTTCACTGAGCAGTGCCTGCTGGCACTTCTGTTTCCTCCTTGTTCCAAACACAGCTTCAGACAACTACCTCTTCTTCCTCCTTCACTGTCACCAGCACCACCACTGTTTTGGTTTTTGTTTTTTAGGTGTATTGCACATACCAGCTTTGCTCTCCTGGTTTTGCTGTTGCAGGTTTGCTTGCTGGCTCCAGTGATTCATATTCACTGCCCTCCCCTGTTGCTTGCCCTGCAAGTGCAAGGTTTCTTCTTTGTACATACTGCTAACTGATACATACAGGAGCATCTCCTCTCACTACTAAAATTTAGACTTTGTTGGATTTTGCCTGTATCCCCAGTGCCCTGGCATATGGTGGGTGTTAAAAAATGAAGTTATATTTCCTTCCTCCTTTCTTGCTTTATTATCCTTTAAGTCCTTACATACTATAGAAAAATTTGATTTCAACCAAGAGTACACTTTTATTTTAGAGATAATCCCCCTTAAAAATTAATTTTATATATGGTTCCATAACCAGAATTTTTATTTTGAATTTACCATCCTTTTCAAGTGTGGTAATTCATCCATTAGTGCCTGTTTTTTACACGTGACTTATATTATGTCCCTGGGCTAGTTTCCTAATCTGCGTTTATAAGTATGGTCTGTATCTTCCTACTGTTTGGTGGGCTGCTGCGTGGTCATCTCCCCCTGCTCCCCACCGCCCATGACATTGCTGCAGTGCTCTAATTTAGTGCTGGTCAATAGAGATGTTATTTCAACCACATATGTAGTGTTAGTTTTCTAGAGCTGCATTAAAAAATTTTAAAGAAGCAGGTAAGACTAATTTAAATGTATTTGACGTAACCTAATAATACATCCGGAATATTTCAAGAATTAATATCAAATTATTAAAGAAGTGTTAGTTATAGTCAGTTTTAAATAAGGTTAAATAAAAATAATAGTTCATCTTCTTACTCACATAGCCATATTTCAAGTCCTCAGTAGCTCCTGTGACTAGCGGTTACCGTAATGGATAGCACTGCTCTCATCTTTGAAACGTTGGCCACACTTCAACCCTTAGACTCATAGATTTCCCTGCAATTATGTCTCCTGTTTGCCTCACAGTGCAAACTCCCCACATTTTCTGTTTCTCTGGGAAGTTGCCTAGTGTTTTCACTTCCATATTGTAGTCATGACTCCCAAAGCCACAAGTCTGAGTGACAGCCATGGGATTTTATTTACTGCATTGTATTAGATTTCCAGCGTTATGTTATTACTCATACCCTGAAATGATGTAAAAATAGATAACTGGGGAAATGCATGCGTAAACAGGCTAAGTCTGGGGAAATGCATGCGTAAACGGGCTAAGTCCCAGGGTTTTGTTGCAGTATACTGTGTTCTTCCAGAAAATCTTACCCAATATGTAGAATATTGTGTTCTATATAGTGTTTACTGCAACTAATAGGAACCGCTCTTTAAGTGCTTCAACCAAGAAGGGATTTAATACAGGGACGTAAGTGCTTACAAACTTGCTGGAAGGGTTGGGAGAACAAAAATCAAGGGGCCACCCTGCCCTTTTGGCTTCACTTAAAAGCCAAACACCGTGGCTGTGAAAATGCAGACACTTGCTAGCATTTCTGCTGATGCCTAGAGGCTGGTGACTAGACAGTGGAACTGGGGGCCGGTGGCTGTGGACACTTGTGTAGGTACAAGCCCCCCGTTGGTAGAACCTAAATTGTATCCAGAACCCTAGATGCAAGGACATCTGAATGCTAGAAGACCAGGCTTTTATTCAGCTGTGACCCGTTGGCTGGTGGCTCAGCAGCTTCCATGTCACTTGGCATAGCCCTTTTCCCAGTCTGGGTTACTAGTGGCTCATCCTGGGGCCACCAGACTCCCTCTTCCGCATGGTACCGTGTATGGAGTCGTGGAGAATCCTTATCCTCTGAGACAATCAGATTCCAATACAGTGACTCTGATACAGTGGATTGCTATGAAGAGCAAGTTGTACAGTCAGACCTCTAGTTAAGGACTGATACATGGCCACAAGGTAATGATTGATGCTTTTTCTTGGGTGGCAGGTACTGGTTCCTGAAGGCAATTCCAAAAAGGATTTCAGTGTTTCTAGAGTAAATATTTAGCCCTGGAAGGGTAACTAGTTTGAATCGGTAATACGTGAAGTTTGTTTCTTCCTTTCCACTCCCCAGCCCTGAAAGATGTTGATGCACTTCAGAAAGAATGCCACAGTGCATTATTACGATTACACATTTCTGCTTGACTTTCTTACTGTTGGAGTTATTTCTTTGGTAGGCATTTCACTCTCGTGTAAGGTCTAAAGTAGGTTGAGGTGGGACTTTTCCCCCTCCATTCACAAGGGATATGTACCTTCTAATTCTCTTCTATCCAGATTCTTGTCTGCCCTCATCAGCCACTGTGTAGGGTTAACTGTGGTAAAGTGCTGCTTCCTGATGTCATGTATTGAAGTGTTTGTCCCCTTTTTTCACCTGTAGGGCTCCTTGGTAATGGCCAGTCTAAGGGATTAGGACCAGCATCAGAACAGTCAGAGAATGAGAAGGACGATGCATCCCAAGTGTCCTCAACTAGCAACGATGTTAGTTCTTCAGATTTTGAAGAAGGGCCGTCGAGGAAAAGGTTAGTACCCAAGGCTGAAAATATTGGTGCCTTAAACCAGGGACTTCACACTAGGTGCCAGTTTTGTCCGTGTGGGAACAAACTTGGGCCCACTCACCCAATCTCCTGATTTTTTCATAGAGGAGCCAGAATTCTGGATTTTTGTATCAGATATCCTGGTTTCTAAATATTGTCCACTAATTATTATTAGAGATGAATAAAGCAAAAAAATGCTGTGGACCAGAAGAAAACACTTCCCTGCCATAAAAATTGGCCAAAGAGTGGCCAACTTGTAATTCCTGTCTTTGCTGTTCATTTTAATTGATTTTCATCAGTTGTATTCTTGAGTATATTAGATGGTATTTCGCCATTTCTAAAGAGATGTTTCTAAAAATTTGAAGAATTAAATGTGGTGTTTCTGAAAAATTTTTCCCCTTGTCAGGAAAGCAGAATCCACTTGGTGTTAACCAAGTTAGTAGGTGTGAAATCGGTTCTTAAAATTAATTTACCAGCAGGTTTTTAATTTTTTTAAATGACTTTCCTAAATAAGCTTCAGATAGCTTGGTCAGGAAGTTGGCTATGGTAGTTTGATAAGAGTTGTGGCTTCATGGTCAGACAGTGACATTATATAATAATGCTTTTAATTGGGTGTTTTAAAAACCCTTTGTTAGTTATCAGCCTTATTTCACGCCTTGTGTTGTCTGCGCGGACCGCCACCCCCCTTAGAGTTTATATTTCATTTCATTCCTTTTCTGCTCTCATACTCAGTGTTTTCCTGGATGACAAGATTAATTACGTTTTCTTAGAATCTGTTTTTTGGAGAGGTTTGGGAAAGGGGGAAAAAAATAACTCCTGGTCTGGACTTCGTTGTTTGCCCTTTCTATATACAGAATTACAGTTACTTTTCAGAAACCATCTAGTTGTGTATATCTAATGAAGAACTGAATATGGTGGCAAATTAAGAGGAAGGGAGAAGGGTGGCCATGTGTGGATACTTAAAATCCTTAACAGAACTGTACTTTAGATCTGAAATTTGAGATGCATAGCTCCAAGCCTTTATTTTCCTCTGTCACGCAGTGTCTTCAGTTAGAATACCCGTGGCATAGAGTCTGTATTAACTTCCATCCTCTTTTTCCCTTAACGCTCGGCACTGTGTCTTAGAAGGTGTCATTGGATTTGTTAGTACCATTAGCACGCGTATGTAAGAAGTATCTCTGCCAGTGTACTGGACTTTGTATGTTACTCTATTTAAAAACATTTGGCTGAGTGTCTCAGTGTAAGCCTTTAATGTTTCAGATGCTCTGTGACAAACATTCACTCTGCCCCAGTTTGAAAAGTGCACCGTCACAAGAGGGAGAGTTAAAGGGTGCGTAAGAAAAACCACATTAGTAAACATACTGGAATGTGTAATAATACTCTCCATGTTTCCAAATATGGGTGGGGGGTCATGCATCATCTTTCATCTGTTTTTAAGGGAAGAAAAGTCTGTGATTGTGGTTGGAAATGACAGTACCCATCCTTCAGCTACATGGCCATCCATCACCCTCACCTCTGGTGAGGTCGGTCAGCATGGGGGTATGATGACAAAGGCCATTAGGCTTCATTCTCTTGGGGTGGGTGTGGGGAGCCCTTTGTCCCTGGCTCCTAGCGCCTTTCTCAGATGGCAGTGCTGCCGGCGGCTTCCTCTTTGCACGGGACTGTGGTCCTGTGTGGCAGCTGTGTGCAAATCAGTCAATTAACTTTAATTCTCCAGGGCAGTGAAAAAGAGAAACTTTGTTTAGGGGAACTTAGGGAAAACTTAATGCATTGCTAATCTGCTTTAATTATTAGTGTGCCAAGTGCCTTGTTTTACTGAATTATGGATTCATGACAGCATTTTGGGGAGTTACGATCACAGTCTACTATCAGGGACATATAGTGTAGATTAAGGTTTTGACAGGTTAGGCTAGATTTAGGGCTGCTCTGGGGTGGCCTGCGTTGCAGAAAGGGGCTACACTACCCATCCGTAGTTAACGGATGGGTAGTGTAGTTAGGGCATAAATGTCTTGAAGTGTTGCAGGGTACATAGCAAATAGAAAATAATAACTTTTAATAATTTTTGGCTTATTTTGATTCCTTGTTGGTATTTAGCATAAACGTTTAGTATAAATTCTATGGTATGAGCCCTGCCTTGTAAGGGTATGAACTGGAATCTGAATTCCCGGAGCTTTGTCAGTTACTGTCAGACTTCAGTGCTCAACCTTCCTTCATGTTACATGTAACGTACCTTTTCTAAGAAGCAGACGAGTGTGCTGTCTCTGCTGATTCCAAGCCAAGCCCAGAGTAACTACCTAAAGTGGTGATTTTGAAATGTCGCTGAAGCGACATTGAACTGATTGTTGACTAGATCTTACTCTTTATCTAGCGTCTGAAATTCCCATAAATATGCACGAGAAGAGCATGTTTTATGATGCACCACTTGCATTCTCTTTTGGCATTTAGACTTTCTATGTGAGAACACTGAGTCCTAAAATTCCAGTCATGATTTATGTATTTGTTTTGGAAAATGCTCTCTCTCTCTCACCCTCTCCCTCTCTCTCACCCTCTCCCTCTCTCTCACCCTCTCCCTCTCCTCCCCCTCCCCCTCCCTCCCTCCCTCCCTTCCTCCCTTTCTCTCTCTCTCTCTCTCTCTCTCTCCCCCTCTCTCCCCCCCTTTCCCTCTCTCTTTAGAATGTTACGAATTGCTAGCTATTTTTGTACAGTTAATTGCTCTTTCTAGGTGCATGTTTTTAGGATCACCAGTTAATATGCCTTTGTCTTGGTGGAGGAGGGAAAGAAAGGGAATTTATGTGTTTGACTTCCTTAAGAAAAATTGAAATCTGATGTGGAGACTATGCCAACCTCAGTTTAGACCTTGCCCTGAATTTCCAGCCTGCAAGTTGAAGCAATTCCATTTTCTGATTGATGCTTGTAACACATTTCTTAAGTCTTTAGTCAAAACATCCCATGTGTTTACACTGTGTTGTTTTTCTACCGGAAACCCCCTAAGCTATGTTTGGTCCTATGTACTTGCTGCCATTGGTTTTACTTAAGTTGGGGATCTTTTTGGTATATAGGAAGCAGTAGAATCCAGAGTTCCATAGGATTTATTTTTCTTGATTGAGGCAAAAATAAAAGGTATTTCTTTACCTAGTCATTAAAAGGTCATCATCTAAAGTCACTCTTAGTAAAAGGAAAAGCCAACCTCTCTAGAAGCTCTTTGCCTGTTTGACGGACAGGGCAGCCCAGCCATTGAAGATCTGAAGGACTCAGCGCTAGTGGGAGTTCCTAGGCGTTGGTTTTCTTTTTCTTTTGATCCCTGTGGTAGGTGAGTTTAATAAATAATTTTAAAAATCATACATTAATTAGTTCTTACTGTTTAGAATGGAAACATTGTAGAGGTTTTCCGCCTTTAATCATGCCATGCCTAGCTCCTTACCCTCCCCCCCTTATATTGCTCATCCCATGATACTCGGTTATTGTAAAATTTGTTTCCTGCAAGAAGTATCTGAGGATTTTTAGAAACCAGAATGGACCAGTTTTGTCAGTCATGTGTGGATAGACTGTGAGAAACTTGGGAATGATGGTTATGATCAGGATAAGGGATTATGTGTTTGGCTGGTGGAAAGAAGGTGTACAAAGAAGTTGGTGAAATGGTATACTTTCAGGTGTAAGTGCATGGGAGATCCAAAATGCATGGTCCTTCAGGGGTCACTGGACATGGCCACTCAGATATCTAGCAGAATTAAGTGTCGTATGTACTTATTTTATCTTTGGATGGGTGGTAGTTCTCAGGGACGTGTCATGGGCACCTTGTGGTTAAGAGTATGGGCTGGAGCCAGACCGTGGTGGCCTCTTCTGGCTCAGCTGTCTGTTATGTGCTCTTGGGCACGTTCTGTAACATCACTGGGCCTCGGTTTTCTCACCTGTAAAATGTCTGTGACAGTAGTAACCACCTCATGGGGGGTTTTGTGTCCTAGGCAAATTGATTCATGAGGAGCTCCCAGGTATATAATGAGGACTCCGTGTGAGATATTACTGTTAGCTGTCATCAGCGTGTATGACACATGAATTGCTACATGGGGACATGCACATTCATTGAAGACTTCTCAAATGTGATTTTGATTTCTGCAAATTGTGATTTATATCTTTTCTCCATGGCGCCGCCCTCACCACCATCCATGGGGCAGATGGAAAAGTGTGGGCCTGTGTCCCTCTTTTTTTTGAAGTTTACTGAGTCACGGGAAGGACCCTAATGGTGTGGAGTGTGAATTCTTCCACAAAGCTTGCTGTGACCAGGTATTTGCTTGCAAGGAGCAGGTGTGAGTGGGGTGAGGTTGTAGTTTGTGAAGATGCTATCTGGGCTATTCACATGTAAGTCACACCTAAGCCCTTGGGGGGTGGCCCCTATTTCGCTGGTACTTAATAGTAAGATCCCTGACACACTTTAAAAAACAAACTCCACGAGTGTCTACTGAACTAGTAAAAAAAAAAAAAAATAGTGTGGACTGTGCCTCTGTAGGGATGTAAGTGTTTTCTTTTTATTAAACAAGGAGCTGCTGTATTTTAGTTATTTAAGCCTTTGGGAGTGTAAGACTTGATGGAGTTCAGACAGTCAGCCCTGCTCTAGAAGGTTGGATTTTGAATGTGGAGTGTTAGGGGTGAGGACTTGGTGTGGTTCAGGTTTTGGATATGAATACATGTTGAGATGATGAGAATTCTCCCAGGCTTTTAATAGGCATCCCTTTTACAGCTGAATTGTCAAATATTACTGTTTTCCTTATTATTTCTGTTCCGAGGTGCTGTGTTGACATGCAGTAGTTTGCTACCTCCAAGTTTGGAAAGAAGACAGGCCCTTCAAATGCATAGGAGTCTTACTGGGCAGCACGCAGTGTTAGAAATTGGAGTTATTCAACGTGACCATCCTTAGGAATTAGAATTTTACAAGCCTAAATAGTTTTACATATCTGTGTAACAAAATGCATTTGTAGGATAGTTTAATGTTAAATGCACTATTGAATTCAGAGCTATCTTGACTGAAACATACTCTCTACCTACAGGAAGTAAAAAAGGTGCAAAACTGATGAACTGAATATTATGTGGCACCTTTAATAACCACAGAAAATAACTGTAGAGCTACATAAATGTAAAAAATGTAAACCTAGCTGTGTCTAGCCCATCTGCTCTTTTAATTTACCCACACAGCTGTCACTTCTGGTGCTCTTCATTCCTTCCTTTAGATCTATGTGGCTTTCTGGTATCATTTTCCTTTTGATTTTGCTTGTAGGACTTTAGCATTTCCAATTTCTGCTGGTGTTGGATGACTCTTTTAGGTTTTTTATATCTGATAAGGTCTTTATTTCACCCTGATTAAAAAAGAATCTTCTTATTATTAGGGTTGTAGAATCACATGCAGTTGTGAGAAATTCACATTCAGTTTTGGAAGATATTTTTGCTGGGTATAGAATTGTGGGTTAATAGTTCCTCCTCCTCCACTCCCCTGTGGAGGTTGTTAAAGGTACTGCTCCACCGTCTCCTTGCGGTGTATCTGGCAAGACATCTGCTTCTAAAGTTTTAAAAAATCTATCATACAATATGCTTTCATATAGGATTCTTGTGTTTGGGCTTCATAGAGCTTCTCAGTTTTGTAGATTTCATTTGGGAAAGATTAGAACCGTTATTTCTGCAGGTATATTTTGCATGCGTTCCTCCCCCTGCCCTGTAGGGATTTCAGGTGCACGTACATCAGGGTGTTCCAAGTTGTTCCACAGCTCATGAATACTCTGTTCATTTTATTCCAGTCTTTTTTTTTCTCTGTTTCATTGTAGATAGTTTCTACCTAATATCTGCAGACATATAATTTTCGCCTCAGACATTGTTGTCTTTAGTCTCTAGACGTCTCTAGATTTTGGTCTTTTTATAATCTTTAGTGTCTCCCCCTAACATAGCTTAGTCTTTGTTCTACCTTCTCGAACATATGGAATGGAATTATAATAGATGTTATTAGTGTATTTGTCTACTAACCTATCATGTGTATCACGTATGGGTCATTTTGGATTGATTGATGTCCCTGCACTCATTGTAGGTCATATCTTCCTCCTATTTTGCTTGCCTGGTAATTTCTTATTGGATGCCAGGCATCGTAAGTTTTCTTTTGTTGGGTTCTGGGTATGTTTGTATTTCTCTGCCTCTTCTCAAGCATTGCTCTAGGGTGTGATTAGGTTACTAGAGAACATTGAACCTTTTAAGCTTTGTTAGGTAGGGCCAGAGAGCAGTGTTTGGTGTAGGGGTAGGTTTTCCCAACTATTCAGGTAGAACCCATATAAGTGCTTTACTCAGTGCCCTGTGAGTTATGTGTACCATTTTGACAAAGCATGATTCCCAGCCCTGTGTGGGGTTTGGGGAGTGTTCCCTGTAATTCTTTCTTGTGGTACTTTTCCTTGGGTACTTCCCTCACACACGTGTGCTCAGCGAGTACTTGAGGAGGGTCCTCAGCAGATTCCAGACTTTTCTGTGTGGCTCTTGCCTCTCTAGTACTCTGCTCTATACATTCTTTTCCTCCCCAAACTCTCAATTCCTTCTCCTCAACTCGGGGATTCCTCTGGATTTCTCTCAAGGTCGTAATCTGGGCAGTCATTTGTTTCCCAGGGACTGTGGTGCTTTGTTGTGTGATGTCCATTGTCTTGTGTGGATTTTTAGTTTTTCCAGGCAGCAGGGGAATCCTGTCCCTGTTACTCTGTCTCAGCCAGAAGCGGAAGTCCTATCTGTTCTTTGAATGTTGACTGAGAGAAAGAGAATGAGATAGAAACACGACATGGGAAATGTAGCTACTATGTTTGCACTTTATCTTAGTCATGGTCATAACCTCACGTTTAATTAGTCATCAAAAAAGAAAAAAGTGAATTGCCTAAGTAAGGCCCCAATGCAATGAAATAGAAAATTTCAAAATAAAGAAGCAGCTGACTTATAAATAGAAAATCTCCCTCCACAAGAGAGCATGTTGCTAGTAGAAATCCATCCTTCATACTCTTTGAAGCTCCAGAAGCTCTGTCTCTAAAAGAACTGTCCCTTAGTGAATATAACATATCGTGCTAATAAATCTTTCTTACTTTAATCCTTATGAAATACCTGGAAGGTTTTATTACCCTGTTTTATAGCTGAGTCGACAAATGTTCAAAATACTTCACCAGTGGCATGTTTCGTGTAAATAGCAAAGTCACGATTTGAACCCAGCTCTTCATATCTCTAATTCCTGGAACTTTTCCACTATGTCACTTTCCATCAGGAGTATCGGATGTAGGTCTTATTTTTTCAGGTACCTTCAGGACAAATTCCAGAAGGGTGCTCCTTTGGGTCAGCAGTGCCCGGCTTGGCGAGCTGAACCCCCGTGGCTGGTTCACTGTGCCTCTCGCCCCCTCAGCTGAGCACCTCCATGCACTGGACAACTCTTGCGGCCCCTCAGATTATATAGCCTATAAATGGTCTCTTCTCTGCTGGTGCTTGTATTCCTTCTTTAATGTAATAAGTGAAATTTTTTTGTTCATTGTAAACCAAGCAGTAGATAGAAGACAGGTGAATCTTTAGTTTCTTTTGAGTAAAACACACTTTGCTTTTGAAATCATTTCTGGAGCCTTCCAGTATTAGAGGTTAGAGATCATGCTTTCCTGCACAAGTCATTCTGGATGTGAGAACTCTGAGGACCTAACTGACTATTTTATTTCAAGTGACCGTTCCAGATAGATCGTGATGACTTAGTGATTATAGTGGGTTGTTCCTACATCCCTCTGGAAAAATGTGCTTTTCTTTCACTTCACTTTTCACTCTTGTTGGCTCACCTCAGGTTCCTGCTCATGGGTGGGTCTCTTTCACCTTCCCTGCTGTTCAAGTTTGGGAGGGGAGTTTGCATCTCTCAGCTCTACACACCTTAACCCTGATCTTAAGTGTTTTCCCAGATTAAGTGGCCACCAAGGTGAATCTGAAAGTCACGTGACTCCAGTTGGCTAGCAGAGAGCTGGGAGAGCCTTTCTGATTGTGCCAGGGCTTCTCAGTGTCATCACCCACGGTTATGGTTAGATAGATTCTTCTCCAGCAGCAGCATCCCCTGGGCTTTGTTCACACCTCTCAGATCCTGCTCATGAGTTCTGTCCCCTCGGTAACCCAAGACACTGGCAGTCTGTTCAAGAGAACCCTCCCGCGTCCCGTCCCTCATGGTGACATGGAGCCTGGCCATGGTGTCTGCGGAACCATGGAAGCCACTCTAATCAGCATGATGTCTGACTGGTTTTGCACATGACATTTTTTATGGGTGGTTGGTTTATGGGATTCCCCGTTTCCTCTTCCTGTCTTGGAATTTTGACTGTGTGGAAGATTGTTACCTGTGTGGCATGAATTGGGGGTTTCAAGACAATGTTTTGCATTGCTTTGGTTTCCAAGAAGCAGACCCTTTTCCTCATTTAACAAAGCATCTTGTGGAGTCCATCTGTGTGGTCCTTCTCACACGTTACGCCCTCTTGACTGTGCACGTGAAAATGCACGAGCAACGCCCTTTATGGAGGACTAAAAGCACAGCCCAGTCACGGATCAGAGGATCAGAGGAAGGAAAGCCCAGGTCTAGGTGGTGCTTTGGGAGGTGGGGCGGAGGACGCAGAGGGTGGAGCTTGGAAGAATCTGGAACTGGGTGGGGATTGAGGTTGCTTCGTGATTGCCCAGACCTGGGCTGATGATTTGGGGTTCCCTGTGTGGAATGTGTGTAGATTTGTTTGGCCTAAATGGCAGGACGGACTGCAGGTTCCCTTCCCTTTGGAATGTTTTCTTTCTCCCCTCTACCCTGTGCTTCTAGCTTTAGCAGAGGTGCACTGTTACCGCCCAAACCAGCATAAGTAGGGCTGAGGGGTGCTCTGTGTGCTTGACTTCACCCTGGGCTGAGCCCCTGCGTGTTGTCCTGGGTTGGGTACGTGGGAGGCAGGAGCTGGCAGAAGGGCGTCACCTCTCATCCCCAGTCCCGCTGACTCTCACTGGCCTGCTTTTCCTTAGGGCCGTGGTGGCGAGGCCGGGGGAGGTCAGGTGTGGAGGGCAGTGTTCAGGGCTTGCGGGCTGCTGCTTGCACTGCGTGGTGCTCCTGTCCTTTTCCAGGTTCCCTGTCCTTGCACGGAGTCTCCTTACCTGCTTTCTCAAGGCACTTCCCTCCTTGGAGAGCCTTCCTGCCGCTTCTCTCTCCTTTCCCCTTCTTTTTCTCGAACCTGTGGACATGGCACGTGGCTTTAGCCTCCTGAGACCCCCTCCTGACTTCAGTGCCTCTGGCCCGGCACTGTTCATAGGTGTATCCCCGGGACCAGGACTCTCATACAGTCCGTGAGGCCATTGTTCCTGGGACAGGAAGACAGTTTTCCAGGGCCTTGGTGTCTATGAGATTTTCTAAACTCTTGGAGTGATGCTGGGTCCCTGGGTAGCATACAAACATGTGTAAACTATTGTGTGTCCATTCCTCATGGCCTCTTGATCTTATGGCAGGTGACACCTGGGTGGGAGACTTATCCCTGATTGATCCTCTGAGTTATTAGATGGTTTAAGGAGTGACGTGTTTTTTTCTGGCGCAGTCTTATATCTAGGCCTTTGATTAGAAATCGGGAGAGAGAAAATTCTGAGATTTCAGGATCGTGTGGACTGACACTTCATCTCCTTGGAGAACCTTTTTCTGCTGCTTAACTCAACTTTTCCTCTTAACTCTCCATGAGAAAGACAGCCTTCCAAAAGAATTACCCCTTTGCAGGGTGGCTTCGACAAATGTTTATGTGCCACTTCTGGTGTGCCAGCCAGATTCTAAATTGTTTACGTGTATTAGTCCATTTGATTCTCACAGCAGACCCTTTGGGATAGGTCTTTGAACATCATTCCCATTTTGTAGATGAGAAAACTGACACACAGAGGGGCTTGGGTGAACTTTGCCAGGAGATAAAGCCCCCAGATTATTTCAGAACTCAGTAAATGGTTTCTACCCACCTTGAGTGGAGTGGTGCAGAGCCCCCATGGAGTGCTGGTGTTGGAGACGGATGGAAGAGTTCTGTTTTCAAAATTTTGGGAGAGGTCTGAGGATTCTCAGGGCTGGGCCAAGCGATACCTTTCTAACCCTCAGAGGAGTGGGACCTTCAGGGAAGCAGAGTCCAGGAATGCTGATTTCTTCATCAAGATTCGAGTTGTTTGCCAGGTACTGGGTGGATCTAAGATATGGTCGACTAAGCCTCATTTTGAGCTGCAGGAAATCTCCGTTCCAGAGGGAAGAAGGAAAGAAGCAGATCATTTCAAATGCTGTGTGTTGAGTACCATGGAAGATGTGATGTCTGTGGGACACTAGGGGGTGTCTAGGGAAGTTGGGGCACCCTACAGTGAGCTGACAGGAACATTTGAGTTTTTCCTTTTGTAGACTCTTTCACTCTTGCTAGGCTCTAGATTTCGTGGAGAAGCTCTTGTAACTTCCTGACGGAGGGTGTTGGGAGCCAGCTTCTTGGGCAAGGTAACACGGAGAGACAGGCCCAGTGCCGGGGGCGCAGTCAGCCCGGTAGCTGGATGTGTTGGAGCCACATTAATCACGCGATGAGCATGTTGGGTGCTGCAGAGCAGGGAGGGCCAGCGCTCCATGCCGGGAGCTTCTTCGCAGAGGCTGAGCCTTGACACATGACGTGGTCAGTGTGCTCTGTAGCAGGCTGTTTCTGGAAGGCCTGGTGTACTTCAGTACTTTCTCTAACTGACTTGACCAGAGGGCTGGAAGGGGGCAGGGTTTATTTACTAACTTTTCTGTACAGCACGTTTGAGATAAGAAGGTTAGTTGATATTTTGAAGGGGCACACGTGTTTGTTGGGACAAAAATACAGGTCCCACTCCAGTTTTCTTCTGTCTTGCAGAATCCATCGTCAGGATTGATGCATTATTGTAGTTATTTAAGCAGTCACCTGTAGTGAGAGTAGGGTGCACCTGACACCCCACCCTGCCTGTCCTGGGCCTGCAGAGACCTGCAGTGGTCTGGGAGCTGTGCAGGCTTTGAGTTGGACCAGCCCAGGTAGGCAGCCTTGCAGTAACCAACAACCCAGGTGGTTCTTCGAATTAAACACGGTAACGTATCTCAGCAGTAGGTAGGCGCCTGCTATGCTGTAGCCTTGGTCCCCAAATCACTCCAAGCCAAGATGTGCTGAGAGGCACGGGAATTGATGTTTGTTGGATGCGTGTTGAACGATAGCATTAGTTAGCTTCCTTTGATTAGAGGAGGGAACAGATGGGCTCCCTGTCTTCACCTTAGTAAATGAAAAACAAACCCCAGTCGCGATCTCTTTCTTTTTTTGAACCAAAGGATGAATTGACTTAAACATAGAGGTTCTTGGATAATCAGAAAGGGATTGGCGGGGGGCGGGGCTGGGGGGGGCTTTGGTAATTGAAAGCTATCACTGTCATTTTCTGGTTTTGATTAGGAGACTTTTAGAATAAATTTATGTTGGCTCCATCCTTACTTGACTTTTAAAGTTATCATTGGAATTTCCGTTTTTAAGTGTCTCTTAAAGCACCACATATCTGGCCTGGCTCATTTGGGGTGGGGTAGCACCTTGTATATGGAGTAACACAGTGTAGGAACCTAAAGCAGGGAGAGGTGTATCCTTCTGGCATTAGTGCAGTTTATTTTCAGATTTACTGTTAATGCTGATCTTCCTGGAATCGTGTATTAAGCTTTTTCATTAGTGAAACTGGGCTCCTCTTTTCTTAACACATTACTTTTCCTGCTAGAGAGGGATTCTGTTTAGAGAAGTCTTCGTAGATAGTCAGTTCTTCTCCATAAAGACGTACCACCCTCCTAAGAGGTCAGTGCACATGGGTCTTAGTGTGAAGGAAGGAATGGGAAACACGGGGCCTGCCCCAGAGCCCGTGTGTCCTCTGCAGGGTTAGAGATTGGCAAAATCCCTTTGATTTAATTGGTCACTAGTTGTTACTGAGGACAAATTTTTGGATGCTTGTGAGAATGGGCAGCTGCTCCCAGAATTCGCTTAAGGTTCCTGGTAAGCACACAGGCTTCTGCTGCATTTATTTGCTTAAGGAAAATGGTAGAACTTCATTTGAGGCAGTTTTATTACCGCTGTGGCCATTTCCTTTTTCTGTTACCTCAGAGATCTGATTGCAGGGATATCACTTCCACCTCCTATGCAAATGATGGTGTAGCATGCATGCTTTGTGGTTGCCACGGAAACTGGATACCAGTTTTCTTCCTTCCTCTTCTAGCACTGCTCTTCCTTGTATTTTCGATATGAACGTCTCTGTCACGTGCTTTTGTCCTCCTTGCCTTTTACGCTCCCAGAGGACAAATGTAAACGCATCCCTGATCTCTTCAGTGGTATCTGACCCTCCCGGAAACATCTTATCAGTTCGTAAGTCTTCCTTGATGAAATTGAGAGCGAGCACAAAGACAGACGACACTGGTTCCATACGTCTCACATGAAAGGCACTAGATGCTGGGTTTGTGGGGTTTGGAGTCACCTCATTTGCAAAGGGGGTGACAGCCATTAGTGTCACTTGGGGTTCACATGTGAGTGCTTTTGCAGGGGTTGTTAGACTTGGCTTTTTATGCAGAATGTTCCCTGATGTCAGCATCTCCCTTGGCTGCTTAGCAGCTCAATTAAAAGCAGTGCACATTGTTGCTGCTAAGATGAGGATAGAGTGTTCTCATCACCCCCGCCCTACCCTTTCCCTCTCTTCTTCCCTCCTCTTCGTTCTGATGGTAGAATTGGCTGGGTGGAGGGAGGCACTGCGCTAGAGAGATTCTAAAGGACAGGCCGAGGAGGGAAGGCAGCAAGGTAAACCACTTGTCAGGGGCAAGCTTTTGGTTCATTTCTGCTGTTAGAAATTCAGAAATTTAACGAAGAGACCATAATAATAGATGGGTTTTTTCCCCTTGGAATAAGGTAAATGTGGGACAAGAATATTTTCTCACTTGCTTTAGGCTCAGTTGCTTTGATCTAGAAACATAGAATCTATCACGGCCTCATAAAATGCCTTGATAGATCTCTCCCGCTAGCTTAAAGCCCATCCCATAGGATGAGTGTGGAGTCAGCAGCATCTGTGTGATTTTTTTTTCTTTTTTTTTTTTGGAGTGTGTTTGGGCAGGGAGGGAATTGGGTGATCATCGCTATCTAGCTGTGCTCACTCCATGTTCAAGCTTTAAAAGGGTTTGGCCCTCAGCTCCCTCACTGATGGGATCATCCTTGTTTTTCTTTGTATCCCCAGTGGCTGGTGGAGTATCTGGTATGTTTGTATGTTTTTGTGAAGGTAAACAAATTCTAAGAGTAGCCAAATAAAGTGTAAGGAAAGGAAATCTTCCTAGAGGAGTTGTTCTATTTGAGAAGCATATTTTCCTATTTAGAATTGTCCAGATCTTACACACCCTCTTATCATATTGGAAGGTAGGTGCGTGTGTACTTGTGTGTCTGTCTCTCTGTTGTGTGTTTTTGAAGTGTTGCCCATAGTTATTTATTTTAGAGGGTTAGGAAAGACTGGAGCTGTTTTTTGGTAGTAATATATTATTCTGCTCTTTTATTCCCCCCCCCACCTCCCCAGCCGTTTCTCCTCCCTTCTTATCTCTCCTCTGCTTCCGTAATACTTCCTGGGTCCAAAATTCCACATCCATCTATATAGAAACCAAAATATAACTTGTAAAATGACTCGTCAGGGCCTCTCTTGTGACCTCTGATTAGGATATAAGCAAGTACCTACTTCTGCTTTCACAGCAGGTTGTGGAGTCCTCAAACCACTGCAGTGTAAGTTTTCTGCATTTCCATCAGGCATTGTTAATTAGTGATGCCAAGTGAAGGGGGAAAATGCCTTCTTGTCTGAAGGCCATGTGGTTTTTCCTGTGGTGCTAGCTTAGTATTGACTACTGTTTTCTGGTAGAATTTTGAGATATTTAACCAGATCATCGAATTCCGTGATAATAAGCATTATTCTCATTATGATGGTAACAAATATATCTGGGATTTTTTCCTGTTACCCTCTCAGATCTTGGTTTTCCCAGAGGTCAAAGAAGACTTAGCCTTTGTTTATTTGCGTTTTTGGAGTTTAGTTCTTAAAGAAAATTTACTCTGTAAAGTTTGAACAGCATATATGACCACTTTATAAAAAGCTTCAACTATGTAGAATTGGCATTAATGTTAATTCCTGCTGTCTACTGTATATAAAATGCAGAAAGATTGAAAACGTTTAAAAGGAAAACGAGAGCTGGGTCTTAGAAATGAATCTTTGTCCTGTTGTTCATACTTGGTTTCAGACATATTTGGAAATGAATGGAGGCCTTCTGAGATGTTGCTTCTTTCATAGGAAGTACTGTTTTGTTGAGTATATAAGTGTAATAGGCCAGGTGCTTTACTTGACTGGGTCAAGTAAATTGTTCTCTGATAATATAATTAAAAAATAACACGAAGCAAGCATTGGCTCTGATGTATTACCATGTATATCCATTTAGTGGTTATTGATTATTATCTTGTGGGAAGGCTGTTTTTGTCAGTGCCTACTTATCTGGGCATGGTAGGATTACTGGGGCCTTGTTTCCAGGACGAAGCCCACCTTGGCTCCTGCAAACTATTGGGGAATGAATGGTCTGAAGAGGATGCTTCAAGTAACCATGAGCACGATTCAGGTCAATCTTGGGGGATTCTTTGTGATTACCCTATGATGTATTCATTACTTAACATTTTGTTTCTTCCCTGTTAACTTGGAACTGTGCAGGATGGGATTCTAGCAGTTTTAAAATATATGTAGTTTTCAGTCCTTCTTTCTCTAGAACGTAATTATAAATTTGTTCAGCCTGTTATTCTGCCCCCAAGAACTATGTTTGCATCCACTGTGACAGCCTGCAGACTGTTTGTACTATAATCTGCGTGCTGGTCTGGCAAATGCCATTGTGTAATGTGGACTGGCACTTGGCCTTTCTGGCGCTTGTCGTTATTCCCCTTTGTAGGGATTTGAGCCGCTCTGGCCAGGATTTCTCTCCCTATATTCATTTCTGAGGCCTCCTACCGTCCAGTCTCATGGAACGAGGCCGGGATAAATAGAGCCCTTATAGATCATCTGAATGTCAGATCATCCTGGTGCACAGATGAGAAATCTAAGGCTTAGGGAGGACTGGGCACTGGGAATCCTCACGGTGAGAATGTCTGTGAATGTTTGAAGTGATTTTAGAACCAAATCAAAATGTACATTGATCTTGTCCATACAGCCAAAATCTGTATTACGTCTCTGAAAGATGCCCTCCTGCTATGAGCTTGGGCTGTTGTCGAAGCCAGAGGAAGGTACGGCAGTACAGCTTTCCCTGGGTGCTGGAGACCTGGGTGTTTCGAAGGTCAGGAAGAGTGATGCCAGAAGACACACGGAAGGCTCGCTCGGACTGCTTTTTGCGGGGCCCTTTCCATCACCGTCACCGCCTCTACTCCCACTACCTTTGGTACAAACGAGGGCTTGCCCATGTTATTCAGATTTCTTGGTTCAGCCCTCAGATGGGCAGGACATACTTTAATTCCTGTTTGAGGACAAACATTTTTGCCTATCTTCACCACTCTCCTGTGTTTGCCCAGATATTTTAAAATTTATACTTAAAACAATGAAATTTGTGTACAAAGGAAGTATTTAAGACTGTTGATATAATTTTCTCCTTCGTTGAAGCAATTTGAGAAATGAAGAGGCTCACAGATGTCAGTTTGGACAGTGACACCCACGGATTTCCCAAAGAGGTTCTATCTCCATTGTTGACCCTTAATCTAGGAACATAGAAACTGATTTTGTTGAAACCCCCTTGAGCCAGTAGCCACTAACTGCATGACAGTGGGAGTAGACACACTTCTCTTAGCAAATAAAGCCAGTAGGGATCCTGTTCCCAGGCATGCCTGGCTAGGTAAGCAGGCTAAACCTGCCGTGAGCAGTCCCCATATATTTTTGCTAAGCGAACTAGGACCTACAGTACACATGGCACCAGTGTAGCACGCTTTATGGTGCTACCTTTGAAGGTAGACTTTATCAAAATTGAGAGGACAAATCCAGAATTAAAATCCCTCTGGACTAAATCTGGTTTTGTTCATTTAAGATGTAAAGTAGATCTTTGATGCTGGCTGCGTCAGCACGGGCCTTCGTGTCCAGTACTAGGGACAGAATGCCTCTGTAATGTGGTGCAGTGGAGAGAGCAAAGGCTTTGGAATAATGTAGATACTCGCTTGGCATCTGTGTTCTTAAAAGCCAGGTAAAGTCGCTGAGCCTCCTTTGCATTGTCCGATAAATTTGCACCACAGCACCTTACGGAGCTGGCTCTAGCCCAGTGGTTCCCCGACCTGAGCATGTAGGAGACCGCCTGGAGGACCTTTTAAAACCCAGCTTGCTGGGTCCCACCCCCCAGAGTTTCTGACTCAGTTAGTCTGAGAATTTGCATTTCTGATAAGTTCCCAGGCAGTTCTGATGCTGCTGGTTGGAGGATCACACTCTGATAACCAGGGCTCTGGTAACCACTGGACTAAACGCTGTTCATGATTTAAAGCACCTTGCATATCACTGTTCCTCAACAAATACTAAATATCCATTTTCTATCGAGTTGCTGTGTAAATGGACCGTGATAACCCCGCAGTTACGAGTTCTGGGAGCCGTTAGCCTTTATCAGGTAGATGCAGCCTTTGCTCCAGAAAGACTTGATCTCAGAGCAGTATTCTCCCCTTGTCGCCGCTTGTTAGTTTGGGTGACTCCTTTAGGTAAGAATTTAGATGAATTAATTTTTCTTTTCTTTGGTGAGCTGTGATCATTTTGTTGTTCTCTGGTTTGGGTTCTCCTTTGAACAGACCTTTACGCAGCCCAACAGGTGACGCGTGGCTCGAATTCATCGGTTTGTGCCCCCCTCCTCTTCCCTTCATACATGTTGAGTTTAGGCCTTAGCCGCTCTTCCCATGCCTGCTTGAGATGATGGCTTTCGAGACCTTTTTCATGATATGTCCCCAAACGTTTCCTTCCGCAGCTTGTTCATCTGCTTTGTGCAGAAACAGAACAATGATGTCTTTCCTTCCCTTGTGGTTTATTTGAAATTATTTATAGACTGGTCTCTGGCTGCATGCCGCCTCCTTCCCAGCCCCCAGGCCCCGCTGTAATTTGTCTTTAGGTAGTTGCTTACGTGCAGTGTGCCCTACCTAAGGGCACACTGTCTGAGTGGAAGTATTTTCCTGCTACAAACAACTCACCAAAGCGGACAATATGATTTCATCTTGGATTGCCTTTGCATGCGATTGTCGTGGGCTGGCTTTAATTCCCCATCTGTAGGATGATTTCCAGCTCCCTGTAGGTCATCGTGGGTGGTGCACCCTTTGGCCCGGTAGGTGCACCCACACTGATGGCACAGTACTAGGTCTGGGGATGTTTCCAGCTGTTCTTTCTGGGCTGTGGAGAGGAGAAATTGGAAATGGTACTGTGTCCCTGCAAGTTATTTCTTCTTTTGTTTTCTACTTAGTATTCATGGATGGTATTCGGCTGACAGGGAGCCAATGCAATATCCGTCACATCTCCGTTCTTAGGATTCTACCAGGCCTTTCCCCACAGCCCTTCCAGGGCACGTGTGTGAATATGTGTGCGCCCGGGTGGGAGTGAGAATATGTACATATGGAGGTGCCAGCGCACCTCTCATTCTTTCTCTGATTTCACACGTTTCAGCTTGCAGAGGATTTAATTTAATTTATACCCGGCGGGGGAATTTGCCCGTAAAACACACACACACCTCCATAAGTCTGTCTCCACCTTTCACTGTGTGCCCAGTTTCAGTGCTTTACAAAGCAAGTTGTGTTTTAGATCAGAGAAGGAGAGATGACACTAAATAACACTGTAGCTGTCCCTTGGTGCACAGAATTCATATCCTTCTAGTCATGTTTGCTGTGAAGGGCAATTCCATATACTGATCAACATTTTCTCAGTAGCTTGTCTTTTAAAATGAAATTTGTTGTATTTTTAGCCTGTGGGTTTCTTTTCGGGGGCGGTGGTGTCTCCCAGAGAGTGTTGCACAGCGATTGGGATGAGCCAGTTCCCTTGAGGAGGTGCTGGGGAGAGGGAGTGTCACAAAATTCTTGCAAGGGCAAAATAGGGTCACTTCTCATCTGTGTTTATTTTACCCACTGTCAAGTGTGGATGGGAATGCTTTGGTTTACAGTCACCATGACAACAGAGGCTACTTACTCCCTGCTCCTCAACAGGCAACGAACCCATTCATTTATCCAAGTGTCTCAAAATTCCATTATGTGCATTCCATGGACTGTTAACCCAAGTATTTTGACAGAATGTTGTTGTGTGTTCTCTAAAAGTATTCAGTAGTGGCTTAATCTTGTTCAAGTCACCAAATACGTGTCTCGAGGCACCGTTTCCTTGTCTCTCAGGGGGCGATGAGAAGAAGGATGGTCAACAACAGAACAGGGTTCCTCAGCTTCCTGTATCTGGGGCTTTTCTGTGCCGGGACATTCTCTGAAGTTTTGTGGTCGTATATAACTGAATTTTTTTCTTTCTACGCCATAAGTTGATTTGGGCTTTGTTTTCAAGAAAAATGCTTTAAGTTACCACCAAGTTAAATCTCTTAATTCTGGCTAGTTTATTTCAAATTTCCGGGGTGTTAGGTTACTTTTGTTAATTTATTACTTTATTTATATTTATTTTTGGCTGCGTTGGGTCTTCATTGCTGTGTGTGGGCTTTCTCTAGTTGTGGCAAGCAGGGGCTACTCTCCATTGTGGTGTGCGGGCTTCTCATTGTGGTGGCTTCCCTTGTTGCAGAGCACGGGCTCTAGGCGTGCGGGCTTCAGCAGTTGTGGCCCTCGGGCTCTAGAGCGCAGGCTCAGTAGTTGAGGCGCATCGGCTTAGTTGCTCAGTGGCATGTGGGATCTTCCCGGACCAGGGCCCGAACTCATGTCCCCTGCATTGGCAGGAGCATTCTTAACCACTGTGCCACCAGGGAAGCCCTACTTTTGAATGTTAGTCATTGTGGTTCCCGCCCCAGCTTTATTGAGATATAATTGACATATAACACTGTGTAGACTTTAAGGTGTATAACCTGATGATTTGGTGTATACCCGTATTAAGAATGATTACCACAGTAAGGTTAGTTAACGCATCTGTCACCTCATGTACTTCTATTTTCAAATTTAATATTTTAAATATACAGTAAAGTGTTATTAACTAAGTCACTATGCTGTACGTTAGATCCCCAGAACTTACTCATGTTATAACTGGAAGTTTCTATCTTGACCACATACACACACACACTCCTGCTAATAATGACTCTCTGTTTCTATGAGTTTGGTTTTTTTAGAATCCACAGCAAATGAGGATCACACAGTATTTCTCTGTCTGACTTATTAACATGACGCCCTCGGCGGCCATCCCTGTTGTCATAAATGGCAAGATTTCCGTTTTTATGGCTGAATAATATTACATTGTATATTCATACCACGTTTTCTTTATCCATTCATCCCTCCACAGATTCTTAGTTTGTTTCCGTATCTTGGCTGTAAATAATTGTAAATAATGCTGTGGTGAACATGGGGTTGCAGGTATCTCTCTTCGAGATAGTGACTTCATTTCCTTCGGATAAATACCCAGAAATGGGATCGCTGGATCCTGTGGTAGTTCTGTTTTTAATTTTTTGAGGAGCCTCCATGCCGTTTTCCAAAGTTAGCTGCACCAATTTACACTCCCACTGACAGTGTGCGAGGGATCTCTTTTTCTCCGCATACTCCCCAGCATATGTCTTTCTCATGTCATTTTTCCCTGTATAATGTTTGTATTCTATGTTTTTACGTTCCCTTAAAATGAGTTCAGTTCGTGGAAGAATGAGAGTCTGGTGGGCTGTCCTCCTGAGATAGAGTTTGAGTCCTCACCTGGTGCCTTCGTGTCCGCAAAGGTCTGGCTCTAAACGGACCCAACCCAGCCCTCAGGCCACACTGGTTTTATTGTTTCATTGTTGAGCTAATCAGCCTAGAAGCCCAGGGGTGTGAGGTTGTCTTTGTAGCTGTTTGCTTTGAGAAGGGGAGGTCAGGAAGGAATAAACTACTTTTCTTCCTGGAAAGTTCTCTTTTCTTGAATGATTGGTTCCCAAGCCTGTTTCTATCCCAGAGGGAAGTTGTTTCGAGGGCCGACTCCCTTGTGTGGCCCAGGTCCTGTTTTTTTTTTTTTTTCTTTCTTTTTTAAAATACATCTTTATTGGAGTATAACTGCTTTACAATGTTGTGTTAGTTTCTGCTGTATAACCAAGTGAGTCAGCTGTATGCAACATCCCCATATGCCCTCCCACCTTCCCTATCCCACCCCTCTAGGTGGTCACACAGCACCGAGCTGATCTCCCTGTGCCATGCGGCTGCTTCCCACTAGCGATCTGTTTTACATTTGGTAGTGTATATATGTCCATGCCACTCTCACTTTGTCCTTCCCCCTCCCCGTGTCCTCAGTCCATTCTCTATGTCTGCGTCTTTATTCCTGTTCTGCCACTAGGTTCTTTGGAACCATTTTTTTTTTTAAGATTCCGTATATATATGTGTTAGCGTATGGTATTTGTTTTTGTCTTTCTGACTTACCTCACTCTGGATGACAGACTCCAGGTCCATCCACCTCGCTACAAATAACTCAGTCTCATTCGTTTTAATGGCGGAGTACCAGGTCCTGTTTTGTAATTCTCCTGCTGCAGCTCCATTACGCTGCACTTCATGGAACCCAGGCTTCATGGTCAGACCCGGAAGGCAGGGCGTGTGTTTGCTGGTTCACCGAGGTTCCTTTCCGTCCAGCTCACGGATTCTCGGCCTCAGTTTCCCTTTCTGGTGTACTCCTGCATGTGCTCACGTTTGAGGGGTCTTCCCCGGCATAGTCAGTAGTTCTGGGCCTGCCTGTTGCCTCTCCTTTGTTGAAGGGGGAGCGGGATGAGAGGATGGATATTCTGAGTTTTAGATTGATAGCGAATCCTCAGAGCTCACTGAGTAGTATTTCCGTTGTATGACTCCTTGCTCAAGTTTGTTGGTGTCTTTATAATCCCAGAGCTGAAAGATTGTAGAAGTCTAGGACAGGGAGGTCTGACTCACCTGGTGGCACCAACAACTCCAGCGATGCACCCTGTTTCTACCTGTAGGATTAATTCGTGTAACATTATCTGCTTTCAAAATTGTGTAACACAAAGAAAACAGTAATTTGTGGGGGGAAACCCCTGTGACGTTACATTGCTGTGCTCTGCATCTCTGATGAAATAAATCCATTTCAGAAAGCACTGGGTAAAACCTGGGATACCTGGAATTGTGTGAAATAGGAGAATCAAACACAGAGAAACCTGAGGAAAAGCACAGCTGAGGGACTAAGCTGGGGAAGGGAATGACCATCCTTCTGCAAACCAGTGGGTTCCCAGGGTTAACTTCTGGGGGTCTTTTCTGGGAGTGAGGTTGTTATCACTGGTCTCTGGGGGTATTTTGGAGGGAGTTGGGGGAGGCAGAAAACTTTGAAGTGTCCAGCTGGAAATGTTCTCCTACATATGCTCATTTACAAATTGCTGAAGGCGGGGCCTTCCGACCCTTCCCAGGGCTGATGGATGGCTGGGAGCGTGGTGTTTGGCATCGTATTGACACAGTGGAAGATGGATGTCTCTTTGATCAAAGGGAGACCATTATTAAGGCATGTTTAGGCTGGTAGAATTGAAGAGACTTCTTCTAAAGGGAGTAGTTCCGCGCCTCCTGGCCCCCATGGCCTGCCACCCGCATCTTTACGAACAGGATTCAGATTTATCCGGCTTGCAGCCCTGGCATTTTGCTAAAGCTAACTGTGAGGAAGCTTGCATTTAAGTAGCTTCTGTTTCTTTGAGTTAATCAGTGGGTTAGAGAGAAGGGGAGGATGTCATTTGTTTCCATGATGCCTCAGCACGTCATGGGTTCGGACCATTTGGGAAGATGTGACAGTTTTCTCTCTCGCGTCCCCTCCTTCATGGGGCCCCTACCAGCACCCGTCCTTAAATTGCACCTTGGGGTTCTCCTTTTCCTCCAGAGCTGGCTTGCCTGGTGGTGGCGGTGCAGCGCAGCGAGAAGAGCCACGTGGGAGGTTCCCGTGGCCAAGTGTCTCGCCACTCAGTGGAAGGGGCTTACATTCTCCTCTGGGTTGGGCAGTGGAATGGGAGAGAATGGGGCCGTGGGAAAACAACACGTCTGCCCATGGGAAGCATCACAAAGACTGACTGTTCCTGGTGTGGGAGGACCCACGGAAACTAGCTTGGAGTTTGGGGTTAAAAAAATAAGTGTTTAGAGGTTAGTCACTTTTTAAACTTTAAGTTCATAAATGTTGTTGATTATTGGAGGTTTCCGTCGGTTGAATTATCTCCCCCCTGCACGCCATTTTCACAGTTTATTAGGATCATGGAGAACACTCCCATTTCTTTCCCTCTTTTCTCTACTTTTTGTTCTCTGTCCTCTTTTGTACCGCCATACAGAGAAGATGAGAGGAGCCAGGCGATGCCGAGGCTTCGTGACAGCACCTAGGACGGAAGGTGGACCTGTGGCCTTCTTTGGAGGGTATATGAGCTGCAGTGAAGGAGGCTGACCTGTGGCTTCATTGTTTCCTGTTTATGGACACGAAAATGGGCTCGAGCAGGAAGGATTAATGAAGGGCTTAATTGAACAGGAAGTCTTTCAGCCCTTCGGAGTTGCTGAAGTGGTGCATACAGCTTGGGTGTTTATCTTGAGTCCCATATAAGAGGTTGGACTTTCCTGTGGTCGTTTCTGGAACTTGGTGAGGATCAGAACTTGTCAGGGCATTTGAATGTTGCAGACGGAAAAGCGATAACTAGTCACTGACAGCACTGGGCGAAGGGGAGGGCTTGTTTGGATTTCTGTGCACTGCCAGTCTCACCTCTTGGGGTTTTCTGCAGCTGGCCTTGCTCAAAGCCTTTGAAAGTCCTTTGAGCTGCTTTTATAGCATCTCAGCAAATTCAAATATAGTATCTCTGGAAAGGAGTGATAAGTCACTCGTCTTATTAACAGCAGGGTTTTGTTGGTTAAATGGGTGTAAGAAAACATTTGATGACAGGGCCCCTTGTGAGTCAGAGACCAACTTTTTCCTCTTGGAGAAATTCTCATTTTGTGATGTAAGTGAGGTCTAGTCAGAAGACACTGTCACTAGACCCCTGCGAGGGATCTTTTGAGCCACACACAGTTACGGTGGATGTGTGTGTCCTGCAGATGTTTGGTGAGTCTCTGCTTGTCATTTGCTGCCGCCCACAGACGTGACCCCTTTCCACTTAGTGCTCCCTTGACCTCAGGTATTAGGGCCTGTGGGTTCATATCCTGCAGAGTCCATCTGGGACTCCCAGGTGGTTGACAAGGAAGAAGTGAGGGGACTTTTATACTGGGGAGAGGCTTCCTAGATCCCAGAATGGGTGTTAAGAGTGTAAATGAGAGACGATCCTGGCTGAATTGGAAGGTTTGAGTTGACCTCCATTCTCCTGGCCCGTCTGGTTTAAAAGGCCACTTGGTTTGGTTTTATATAGCGATGCCATTTGGATAAAATGTTTCTGCTTCCTGGCCTGACATATGGTTACCTTCTGCAACCCTGAACGTTGGTAGAAGTTCAGCATTGCTTGAGGGTATCCTAGGCCTTGTTAGAAAGGAAGGTGAGTTCTATGCCATGACTCTCTTTTGCCTCCTTTGAATTGATACAGGTTCTTGGGTTTTTATTTAAATTTCTGTGCCACTGTTGTGTCTGCTGGGTCCGTCATGGCAGCCTCCAGTGACACTGAGCCTGGGCTGAGTCTCCGAGTGTGGGATGCTGTGAGCTCCTGTTTTTCATTGGGAGAACGTGCCGTACCTCCAGGATCACAGAGCACAAACAGCGAAAAGAAGGGAGGATAATGGCTCTTATGTTCATTAGTGATTAGCAGATTCTTTTTAATTATGGTCATGTTTTTTAACTTAGCAGTTGTCATAAAATCCTAGACCTCTTTCGTAAACATTCAGGAAGAGACAATGTGTGTGGATTGTAGCGTATCCCTTTATCACAGAACAGACTTCCCTCTGCATTTTGGTTGGTGATAGCTTAAGTAACACCCATACTTTGAACATTACACGTGATTATGTTTCAGCCTACTAAATAAATTTCTATCAGAGCCCCAAAATGAATACTCTGGGCTTCCCAGGGAAGGAAGCATATTAGAACCATGGTGCATTACTTTAGTTTTGCCTTTTCTTACTTTTCTGCGTGGCAAAAAATCACTTTTGGGGGAGGGAATCCAGTGGATTTTAGCCCTAGGTATATTTTCAAGATATAAAATGTTGGATTGTGAGTTGCTGTGTATTTTCCATATGCAAGCAAGGAACTTGAGTTGTAATTGAGTTGTTGGGTTAAACGGTTTTGCTAACATTGTTCATCTCTTACTTTCTGTGAAAAGTGGCTGGTTTCTTACTTAGCTGGCGTCAGATTTTAGTGCAGGTACTAAAAATTGGTTAATGCCAGGCTTATGATAAATCTGCGAAAGTCAGAATTCCCCTTTCAGGAGTGATCCCAGAGCTGGTGTCTAAAGACTGTCTACTGCCACCTATTGGTGCTTGTTGGCTACTTCATGGGATTTCCAGTGGGCGGGGAAGTTGTCCAGAATCCCTTTTCTATTTGCCGTCTTTAAATAAAGCAGATCCCTGTTAGCCGACTTACTGTCCAAGAGGCCGAGGATGTGAGAAGCTGAAGTAAGCCTGCTCTGTCCGTGTCTTTCAGGGACTGGTTAGCTCTCCCAGCACTGCCTTTGTGCTTTGGTCCATCACGTGCGGATGGACTTTCGAGTCTCGCCCTGTGCACAACTCCATGGGGAATGTTTCTGGTGGGAAGTTTCCGTAGGATTGACTTTTCAGTTATACTGCTAGGGTTCCACTGGGTTCTGTTGTTTAATGAATGAACTGTGTAACACTGCAGGATGAATTTCTTCGTGTATTTTTCTTCTCTCCTTCAAAGAACGAAGTAAAACATGATTCCTGCCTCACAGAGTCATTCGGTCTCCCTTCCCAGCCATCGTCTCTGCCAGGATTCGAGGAGTTTTCTGGCAGTTCGCAGCCGGGTATTGAGTAACCTAAAATTGAGAAACTGCTGGGGTTCTTGTTGAAATAGTATTTTTAAAAACAAAATTGGCAGTCCCACCTCAAGAGAGAATGAATGGAAAGGCAGATCAGCATTTCAGCTGGTTCTCTGAGGCTTTCACAGATGAGCGTACTTTAGGTAACTTGTTCGCACCTTGTAACTACAGTAGTGTATTAGGGATTTCTTTGGCAGATCCATGCTGGATTAAGACTTTTAACTTCCATGTGTTGGTCTTCTGACTCGTGTTATCCTTTTGTTACTTTTGCTGTAACCAGTTTTTGCTCAAGACTGCCCTGAACCCAACTGTCTTTGTGGAGAGGAGCATATGCGGCTCCTAGATCCTGGGTTTGGAGGTGGATCCCCGAGAAGGAGAGGGTTATGCGGCCTGGGGGTGGCGAAACCTGCGGCTTTCCATTGGTGGTAAACTGTAACACATGTGACACTTGTGACAGAACAAAAGGGCTTTGTTGCCGCTTTAATTGTTGATTAATGATGATGATCCCTCTCGAATTTGACATGGTTGCTTTCTAGAACACAAAAGAAGTCAATGTCAAATATTTCCTTGATCATGACAGAGTCAGGATTTCCAGGCAGCCTTGGTTCTTTGACATTTCAGGATGCTGCATCAGACTTTAAAAAAATAGTAATTGCATCATTTTATTAATGGGATCCAAAGCAGTTCTGCATATTACTTTTCATACCATTTGTGTGGGCTCCCACCACCAGCCTGAGATTTGTGTGCCCAGCACATGTTTTACTTGGGAAGACACCACGTGTATCTTGTAGATATTTAGTACTTCCGGTATTCTCCTTTCTCTCCCCTGACCCTTTTTACCTGAGGTAAAGAAAATGAAGGCTCACCTTTCTCTCTGATGCCCGCCCACTTTCTGAGGGAGTGCAGTTATTTGTGAGCATTTGGAGTATCTTCCGAAGGCGGGGTGGTGTTTGGGTTTGCAGTACTTGCCTTCTCTTTCGTCTGGCCCTTTGGTGGGCAGAGCTGATGAATATACTAAGTGGTTAGGTTAGCCTTCCTGAGGATATCTCAGGGTTCTGAAGGAAGTTCATGTGTTTTCCTAAGTGAGTGATTTATTCCTAATTGGAAGGATTAAGTCTTAAGGCGGCAGAGTATAGACAGCATAGTAGTTAGTGGTTTAAGGGAATATGGAACAACGTTTGGCATTGTGCCATCTTTTTTTTTTTTTTTTTTTGGAAACATCTATATTTAAACGTTTTTCCACCTCTGCCTTCTAAAGTGCAAGGCGGTATGCGTATCTCAAGATCTGGAAGTTATCACGTTTGCTGTTTTACCTGACAACCTGTAGTTGGGAAGTAGGCGCTAGCAATCTTTAGCAACACAGGCATTTTGGAGGTTTTTATTTCCCACTTGGTACAGGCTAAGATCAGTACTTGTCACCAGAATTATGAAATCATGATGCAAGAGGAATTATTACAGGAACGACTATATTTAGGTTTTATAGATGAGGTCAGCGGAGATTGGAGCTAGAAGGACCCAGAGTTGTTTCCTTTTCATAGAGCTTGCCCAAGGTCACAAGGTAGTTGAACTAAAGCAGCCCAGGTTTTGTGATACCATGGTTCTTTTCCTTGTACCACTCTGACCAAGCAGAACTTTACACGGTTTCATCTCCAGGAGATTCAAGCAAAAAAAGTTCCTTTCGGTATATCAGGTTAATAGCAAACTTTTACTCTAGTTGCTTGTGTAATTTAATTTAAGACAAGTGCTGCAAATATTTAACATCCTGCGGTTTTTAGCATAAACGATTTCATCTCTTTCTATGTTAAGCAAGAAATGAGGCCTCTGAACCAGTATGGCAAGATCTCCAGAAACACCTGAAAGCAGGCATTTCTCTTCTCATGGAGCTGCAGACCTCCCTTTTCTGTCACTGGGTGAAGTCCCTACACCCCGATGAGACAAACACCCATTGTAACTCTGGAGCAGGGTGGGACGTGAGCGCAGAAGGATGGAGCCTGTTGCCAGGGCTCCTTGTTACCAAGTTTTCTGTGCGTTGGTCTCTGCTAGCCTCCGGGTTCACTTGAGGATGTGTTTATTTTCTCTTTACTATACAGGATGTTTACAGCCATCCTGTGTGGTTTGCCCGCAACTGCACTTGCATTTGAATTTGGTGGGCAGCTTGCCCTGGGCAGGGGATATCCCCTGCCCGACCCATACAATCTCCAACACACACCCGCCCTTGTTTCTTTGACTAGCTGCCAGGTCTGTAGTGTGTGTGTGTGTCTGGGGGTAGAATAGAGTGGGTACTTATTTTGGAGATGGAAACACAGGAATTTTTTTTTTTTTTTTGAATAGGCCTTTCAGCAAGTTGGCAAAGCTTCAGGGCCAGCTCCCACACCGGCACAAAGAGCCTGGCTATGCGGGTCCCTCTGCATTTGTGGGATATAACGCATTTTCTTTCTTGAGTGAACACACACCCTGCGCTCCCACCCATGCATTGCTCTCTGTTTAGACTTGGGGTGTAATCTAAATAACTGGATTTACCAGCTTATGTTTTTAATATTGGAAAATTAAGTTAATAAGATGGTGTTTGGCATACACGGCCCTCCACAAGGACCGGCTGGGCACTGCTTTAGACCCCCTCGTCCCCCTCGCTCCCGCCTTGTCCAGCTGCGTTGCGTGCATACCGCTTGTCCTCCATGGGTTTGTAAACTATCAGAAATCCTGGGCAGAAATGGAATTTAATTAACCTAGAAATTGCTGTTGTGCCATATTTAGGGCTGCCCTAGAGATTGAGCACACAGATAGCAATAAGCCGGTTAACTCTATCCTGTGCGTAACCCCAGAGGAGACCCGGAGACACAGTGCCACAGTGATGGCGGGCTGCCCGGAAGCTTCCAAAGGCAGGATTTGAGGAGGGCAGGAGAGGGCACCGGGAGAGTGTTACAGAACAAACAATATTTGGCACAGGACTTGGTCAGCCACCAGTGGGTTTTCTTTACAAGCTTTGTCTTGGAATTTATCTGTTAACATGGAAAATAACGCTAGTGTTTATTTTGGTCTGCTTCTCTATTCCCATAAAGGTGCTGTACTTTTTTTCTTTTTAACCTAAATATGAAATATATTTGAAGACTTATTGGGGTAAAATTTTATGTGATCAAGCGAAACGTTCCTTTGGCTGTTGGCCCCGATGCCAGCGAATCCCACATGAGAGAAGGCTTCACTGTGAACCGTGGGGCGTGGAAGAGAGGAGGGAGAAGACGGATGCCCTCCCCTCCAGCTCACGCAGCTCGTCAGGAAGCGCCGTCTCTGACGTGCGGTGGTCTCGTGTGCAGGGGCGCGTGGCAGGACCTCCACACCTGGGCCAGTGGATTGTGGCCCAGGGACAGGTGTCCTGCGTGTGGACACGTGGGGTGCAGCCGCGTGCCTTGGGGTGGGGGGTACCTTGTGACGCAGCGTGGTTGACAGCCAGAACGCGACCTTAATTGGCTTTTGTTCGATGATGCTCCGGATAGGCAAGTGGCTCAGTGAATTCTCAATAAGCGGTGCCGGTGGTGGCGGAGGAGGTTGTGACCGAACAGGCAGGTGCTTCCGAAACTGATTCTCAGTGAAACTGGATTCCACTCGACCTTCGCAGAGCCGTATCCTGGGATGGCCAATAACTTTACTGGTGGCAGAACCACAGGCCTCTCCTGTAGCTCTTGGGTCCATTTCAGATCTGTCCAGCCATCTCCCTGCCACCTCCGGATTGCCATGCCCTCTGCCCCTCTGCTCAAAAAACGTGTGATTCCTAAGGAATGAGTGAGGAAGTGGTATTGTTCATAAATGGGACAGCAGCGCGAGGTTCCTGCCCTTCTCTCTCAACACCTACGGAGGGCTCGCCCTCGACACACGGCAGCCTGTACATGCAGACATAGGACATAAGGAGGCCCTGGCAGGAGAGCCCACTCTGTAGGCCATCTAAGGGCAGAGGAATGGAAATGGAGTCGAGCGGTAGGTCCTGGGGGATGTGCTATTTGAGGATGGCTCAGTCTCTCTGAGGAGGTGACTTTTGAACAGAGACATGGAAAACGTGATTCTGTAAAAAGCAGCAGGCTGGAATGTTCCCCTCGCTGGATTACAGGAAGAAGCCAGCCATGGTGAGATAAAGGGGAGAAGCATTCCAGCTAGAGGGAGCAGTCTGGAATAAGCAGGGTCCCCTGAGAACCTTTGCCTCTATCCTAAGAGCATTTATTTCTACATAGAGTGACACTCTGGGGGGATCAGATCAGTAAAGCAACGTTCGTATCAACACATCTCCCTGCCCCCGCCCCAAAAAAGAGGCACTTTTGCTTAAATGGGATTCACACCAGCAGAGCTGAGCTTTGTTGTGACTGGGTTGCCATGGGGCTCCTGTCCCTTCTAGAGAAGGGACACCCCAGATGGCCTTACCCACGACAAGGGCTTCAGATAGCAAGCTCTGCATTCTCTGAACTTGCTCTCTGAATTTTTTACTCTTTTAATTCACATACACACATTTACACCACGGAAGGTGAGGAACAGCGATGATTTGATCTGAAACCACTTCTATTCCCTAAGCCTCACTGCCCTATAACCCTAGATTTTAACACACTGTAAATAGAAGGTTACCCTCAATGTATTTATTCATATATACGTGTATTTGCACGTTTCCTCCTCAGTTGGTTTAAGTTTCTTCGGCTTGCTGGAGAGTTTGGTTTTAGTTGGTTTCATTGACCTTCCTGGCACGGAGGAGTCCTCTGTAAGGGAAATTCCTTCCTGGATCAGTTAATAAAAGATCAGCACAGAAGTGAGTCTTGTGCCACTTGACACTTCTGTGGTTTGTGTGGGACAGACGCCCTCTGTATTTTCTGCATTCTGGCTTGCTGTGCATTACCAACGCGAAGCAAAGGCCCTCCTGGCTAAACTTCAGGTAAAAAAGCCTTTGGAGGCCCTACATTCTGCTTGTTTCTTCCCTTGATGCCCAGGAGCTCCACACTCTCTCCAGCCCCACCCCTGGGTGGCTCTGAACTCCCTTAGTTCAACCTAAATTTCCATTTAAAGCATCTTCGCCCTGGTAATGGACTGGAGGGTGTTCCTGGTGGAGGGATGGGTGGCTCCCATCTGCTCCCATCTTGCTGGCCTGATCACGGCTGGCGCCCAGCAGCTGAGTGCAGGCCCTCCTGGAGCTCCACCGCCCTTGGTGGGTGTCTGATCATGCCTGTCCTCTCCTGCACGCCAGCCTCCTTCTTTCCCCAGCACTTCCGGGTGCAGATAACCCAGGTCTTCAGCACATCTGGACCTCCCCGCCCCCTTTCTGTACTGATTTTAAATAACATACACTCATTTCCTCGTATCAGACACTCTAGAATGAATCACCTATCCCACAAACATACCCCGAATGGCTAAGAGTGCTTCCTCCATGGATTTGGCCTCTGAGTTGTGTCATTCAAGCTCTTTTGTTGCGTGGGGACAGCAAAGCAAAGTCACACCTTTGTAATCCCCTGGGACCCGCACACACAAAGCCAAACCGCAGACCTGCACTTTCCACAAAGTACGGATTCTTCTGGCCTCTTTAAAACAAGATATTGGTTTGTCTTGTTCTTTAGGTCCTGCTTTCATCTGGGTCTCACAAATACTTAATCACTTGGGAGCTTGGCTTAGTCCTCTGAGGGGTAATTTATTTTACTGCCGCTTTTTAATCTGTTATGCCCTTGTTTTTCATAGCCTCCCTGAGAAAGTCATCAGGGAAAAAGCGCCTTTTATTTGAGCAACGGTCGGAGCATTTATCTTTGAGGTTATGAAATTGTAGAATGTTTTTCCGTGTCCTGCTCTGTCATCTGTGTTTGCGTGTTTGTTTTTCATTCAGGCTGTGCCGTCTTCTCATTATGTGTGGCATTTGTCATTGCCGACTTTTGAGAAAGCAGTAAACACTGAACATCCTGTTCACGTACAAGCAGTGATTCCATAAAGCCCCCATAATGCCCAGAGTGTGAGTTGTGTCCATTTAAATGAAGATGTACAAATCAGAAAATTGCCAATTAAAACCCCTGTTCAGTAGGAAAACATTACAGGGGTTTTCTTTTAACAGGAAGGGCAAGTTGGAGGAGAGAAGGAGCTTGTTGGAAGAGGAGGGTAGTTCTCTTGGGCTCAGTCCACCCTGAGGGTGGCAGGGCATGGCGCCGCTGTCTACTTTTCTGTATCCTGTCCTTTCTCTGAAGTGATCCTGCTCAAGGCATGGGCTGTTTGCTGCCTGGTGCCACTGAGCTGAATAGAGAAACGGAAAGTGAGCAGTGAGCATGTTAAAGCAGTTGAACAGGGTGATTTTATGTCTGTGAGTCTAATAATAAATTTGAGCTTGTAGTTTATGTCTTTCATTTTCCCCCTACAATAATTATCTTATAAAAATACCCATTTGTAAAAGACAGAAAATCTAAAGGGGACCGTGAGGGGGAACCAAATGCAAAACGGATCCTCTTCTGCGATGCTTTGAGAAGCACCGCTCCTTCCGTCTCTCACACACACCCCACCTCCATCTGATCCTCCTTGAAGGTCAGTCCTCTGGGCTTGGAGGCTCTCCCAGCACACACTTCTGCTCTCTCATCTTCTGGACAGTCAGTTGGTTGCAAAAAAAGAGGTCTTTGTTCCTCACAACACGGGAATGGGAGCATTGTTTTATTCCCTTACCATTTATGACGTTTGGAATTTCTGTTAAACCTTGTTATATGGCTGTTTTCCTCTGGTTATTCCTGGGTTCTGAAGTGCTTTTGATTAATTGTGACGTTTGTAAGATTTTAGGGACTGAGGGTTGTTGCCCAGTTAGTATGCAGCAGTCATGCTGTCTCCCTGTTGATCAAATGTCAGTTCATATTGGGAATATGACCTATTCAGGAGTGTTTCTGGTGGGTCGTAAGGGAGGCAAGAGTTGAGTCTGGGCAGGACACGGGAGGTTAAAACTTAAGGGAGCTAATTTTTACAAAGTGGAAAACCAGTGTGTGTGTGGGGGGGTTATTTTGTTAAATACTAGAATGTTAACTTAAAATGTTAGGGTATTTTGAGCACCGGCAGTTAAAGATACTATGCTTACTGTTTTACATGATCTCAGCGATAGTTAAGGGAAGGCTTGTTTGTACTATAGAATTATAAATGTATGTAATACTCAAAGCAGCCTTGAGCTGGGGTGGCTTTATCAGCCTCACCCACATAGTGATTGACTCCAGTTTGGGGTTCTGAGCAGATCCGTTTAAAGCCCTGTGCCGTAGGGCTGCTTTTCGATTCTTGTTTTTTCCCTGCTCTCAAATACTGTTTCTTGAGCATCTTTATGAGCAGGGCCAGAGAGGTGGTTTAAAGCAGGACACTACAGGTTCACACCCTCAAAGGTGTTAGGAAAAAAGTAAAGAAACCTTTCCAAGAGTCATTAGGATTCAAACTAATAGAGTGTTTGACATGTAAAATTGTGTGAGTGAACAATGTCTGGTTAAGGAGATTGAAGTGATTTGTAGACACCAAAGGATAAATTAGGGGATTGGTATCTACGTAGGATGGTAATAGGGGAGAGGCCTGAGAAAGGTAGGTTAAGGCCAGTTTTTCAAATCCCTAACTAAGGACTTTGGACTCTGTGTGGGCAGAAGGTAACCCATAATTTGGTCATGAAGGAGGGGTTTTGAATAGACTAGAGAAGTGGTCTTCCCCCCCCCCTCCCCCCACCCCCTGCATTACAAAATTCCAGGTGGATTTATTTGGCTGAATTGGAGTTAGAAGAGCTTAGAGATGGGGAGACTTACTTCCTCTGGGGGTGTGAGACCAGGTCAGTGACAGGCTAAGGTGGACGAGGTGTCCTTACACAATATGAAGGCAGTTGTGCATGTGTTTGTGATAGTATCGTGTTAAAGCACAGAATGCTAAATAAATGTGGCAGATGATTTGTGAAAAAGCACAAAAGTCATTAATACCGTGTCACCTAATACCGCATGCCGCTTTGGAAATACCCAGGCACACACTGGTTTGTGCACAGGCACGCGCTTGTGTGCCAACGTACACACGTGCTCATTGTGCATATTTTATATCGGTGTAGAAAATGTAGCCCTTTAAAGCAAGTTTATTGCCCTTTAAAGCAGGCTTGTGGTTTACAAGAGTGAGAGAGATATAGAGAACCTTAATTAGAAAGAAAGAGTTTGCTTGAAATAAGGTCTCTCTTCCCTTTTGTGTCATGATTTTATTGCTGCAGGTAGATCTATATCCTCCAATCTCTCTGCTTGTTGTTAATTTTCTTTTGCTTTTACAGGCCCAGGCTGCAAGCACAAAGGAAGTTTGCTCAATCCCAGCCGAATAGTCCCAGCACAACTCCAGTAAAGATAGTGGAGCCATTGCTACCCCCTCCAGCTACTCAAATTTCTGACCTCTCTAAAAGGAAGCCTAAGACAGAAGATTTTCTTACTTTTCTCTGCCTTCGAGGTAAGACTGTGTTGCTATTTTGGAGGGAGCAGCCTGGTTGAAGGAAAAAGGGGCAAGGCCTGTCCCCAGGAGTTTTGCTGTTGGCTTTGGTCTCTGCTCTACAACCTCTTGGAATTCCCAGCCTGGTTTGAGGGAGTGAGAGTGTAAAGTGAGGAATCCCACCCAGAGGGTGCTTGAGCTTTCCTGTTTCTCCTTCCCTTTTCCTCTGACTCCTGAATCACCTTTCTTGGCATCTCAACACACAGTGTCACAGTTTGTAGTCTTACATTTTTATAATTGACTTCTCCCTGACATCCTTTTAGGACCTCTACCACCCCAGCATCACCGTCACACACATGCTTTGCAAACTTGGCTTTTCGTTTTGTAATTTTTTTTTTTTTTTTTTGGTGGGGTAGTTGTGGATGGGTGTTAGTTCCCGTTTCCTAGTGTTTCCTGAGGTCTGAGAATAAGCCTCGCTAATGGAGGGTCCACTCCCTCCCCCCGCCATACTACTTTAGGAAAGATAACAATAGTGCTTTGTAGGTGTAGATAACAGTGGAAATATTGGTCTGTCCATACGAACAGGACCAACGAACCGAGTGCACGGAGGGGATTTTGTAATTACAAAATTACAATTTTGTAATGAAGGATGGGTTTGGATTTACATGGCCTTATTTTGGGGAAGTCTTTACTGTAGGAACTAAGTGAGGGAAGAACACAGAAAATGGTGAGGGAGATTGAGGGGCCTCTCCGTTTCAGGTAGGAGCATCACAGAAGGGAGTCTTCGAGCTTCTCGTTGCCCTGTTGGGCCATAGCATTTCAGTCTGTTCTTTGGTTGATGGTGCTCATGTTGGTCACTGAATTGCGGCAGGTCTGTCAGGCTTTCCCACGGAAAGCGGACCCTTGGCAGCTTTTGTGATTATACATATTTCATTGTGAGGCTCTTTGTTTTTGTTTTTTTTGTGTGGTTCGCGGGCCTCTCACCGCTGTGGCCTCTCGCGTTGCGGAGCACAGGCTTCAGACGCGCAGGCTCAGCGGCCATGGCTCACGGGCCCAGCTGCTCCGCGGCATGTGGGATCCTCCCGGACCGGGGCACGAACCCGTGTCCCCTGCATCGGCAGGCGGACTCTCAACCACTGCGTCACCAGGGAAGCCCACGAGGCTCTTTGAAACTCCATATTTCATTTCTCATCAAACTCGATTTACTCATTTTTTGGGGATCTGGATGGGCTCATTTCCTGTTTTGTTCAGAGGGTTGTAATCTGTTACTTATCTGTTTTGATGTTTGATTGTCCCAGATCCCATCAGTGTAGCCCCTTCAAGCTGGCTGCCTTGCCCTTTGACACGTCCCTGTCATGCTCCCATCCCAGCTCCCTGACGCAGTGGAATGTCCTGGACTCTTGTTGTGTACTCCCTCCCTCAGCCCCGAAATCAGCCATTTCTTCTAAGAGCGCTGTTCATTTTAAGGAACAGCTGTTCTTTAGAAGCCAGGGTCTAGGCTTGAGGTGTGCTCATAGCTATCAGAGGGAAATGTGTTGTGTGTGGGGGGGGGCATGTGCAAGGGCATGTATGTGCACATGTACACGCATGCTCATTTAGTATGCACATCTATGTCTCTAGGTCTATTAAAATCCATGAACGAGCACCAGTACCTCCTAATTTTAGTTTAGCACCAAAGGGTTCCTTCTGGTTTTCTGTTTTTTTTTTTCCTATATTTAACAGAAAGTTGACTCCTGTTATCCATAAATTGTTTATTTGATCCATCTTTTCCAGTGTGCCCCACCTCCCATCTATTCTGCCACCCTCCCCATGGAGCCCTTCTGATCTCACTTGGCTGGGACCCTGTGAACGGCCTGACCTGTGTGTGAACACCTACCTCTTCATCCTCCTTTGGCTCTCGCACACCACAGGGGCTGCCGTGGTCATTATACACACACACACACACACACCCACACACACACCCACACACACACCCCTTGTACCAGTTTGCTTTAGGACTGAATTGTTAGGGAAGGGAAAATGAAGGGTGAGGTTTTTGTTTGAGATTACAGGCTACTGATATGATAGTCCTGGGACCTGGGAGACTCAAGACATAAAGGAGGAGAATAACTATATTTCAGTGTGGACCACTTCTCCCTCTCGAAAGGGAGGTGGGGTGGGTAGCAGGGCCTCCTGCCAGCATCTCCCTTGGGTTTGACATAGCTCTTTGCCGAAGGAGTCTAGTGATCCTAGGTGTTGAGGGTGGAGATGGAAAGGAAGGTGTAAAAACCCACTAGCAAAGAATCAAGTGCAGGATTGGCTGTGAAGGGTGAGAGGAAGAGGAAAGATGAGAGTGACCAACCGGCTGGTAGACGGTGGGGTGGTGTCATGAGCAGTGGAGAGTGAGTGGGACCAGGTGCTCAGAAGAAGGAATTTGAGCCCAAGGGATCTTTGAAGGGTCAACAAGTGTCATCAGAAGCAAGATGGTTCAGGTGAATAATTAAAGCTCTGTGTTGGTAAGACTCTTCATTGTGTCTTTTTAATCCCACTGGAGCCACATTTACCTTGGAGCCATGCCTTAACTCTTTTCTTTAGGAAGATTCACTGATCGTGTTCTATTAGGATGTCAGAAAACTGCTCTGCAGATTACGGAATTCAGTTACGAAAGTTCTTACCTATGGAGTGGGTGTGACTTGTTTTTAGAGCGAAATTTGTATGTTTGTGCCATGTGCCTATATATGCATAATTTTTAAAAAATCATATTTTCTCTGGTTTGGGGTGATTTAGGGAGGACCTTGCTTAGAGAGGCATGCTTATTACTCGAGTAAATGGCACGTAGGGAAAACATTACCAAGTACCCAACTTTGACATTTCCAGGCTCTAGACACAAGAGAATCGTGTCTTTTCATAGACACAGTTTACTTCTGTCACTTGTCAGATGGAACAAAAGTTTCAGTAAGTGAAACATAAGATGTTTAATTTTGGAAAAATGCTCTGAGGCTTGGAAAGTTATTCCTACATTCATGAGCCAGATAATAAAAATAGGTTTCGTTGTTTATTTTAGCTGATGTGCAATAAGGTTTTGACACAGAGTATTGCACTCTCTTACTCTTCCTCCTGTGCTTTTTAGATTTAAGGTATTTTATTTTAAAAGCCAGGGCTGTGTGAGGTCAGGTGCGTTTACCTGATCTGGCTTTTCTAAAAACCTCAAACGATAGGTGATTCGCTAAGTGCTTCGTGATATTGGAAATGTGATGGATTTGGTGGCCTTAGATGGCATACTTCAATATGCAGTTGCTTGAGCTAGTTAAAACTCATATTTTGGGCTTCCCTGGTGGCGCAGTGGTTGAGAGTCCGCCTGCCGATGCAGGGGACACGGGTTCGTGCCCCGGTCCGGGAAGATCCCACATGCCGTGGAGCGGCTGGGCCCGTGAGCCACGGCCGCTGAGCCTGCGCGTCTGGAGCCTGTGCTCCGCAACGGGAGAGGCCACAACAGTGAGAGGCCCGCGTACCGCAAAACAAAAACAAAAACAACAACTCGTATTTTGAGGTGTACAGGGGTTAAATAGACAAAGCCTGTTGTAGTGGTACTTTAATAATTCTCTTTCAGTTTCAAATGTTGAAACTTTTTTTAGTTATAAATGTATTTCATGTTCCTCTAGGGAAGATCAGCAGAAAAGATGGAGAAACAGACCAAAAAAAAAAAAAAAAAATCAAAATACCCCTCCCTCTCATCTCCCAGAGACTACCGCTGTTTATCATCTCCTTGGTGAAAATGTTACTGAGCCTTCTCTGTGCATATACAATACAAGTCACACACCCCAAATGGAATTGCATTATATTTTTATTTTTGCAATCTGGTTTTCCTATTTCACACTCTCACGTAAACACCCCTTCCGTCTTGTGGATGTCTCATCATGTATCTAATTCTTGATTTACATGTAGATGTATTTCTAACTTTTAGGTATCAACTGCTGGTGACACTTCCTCACTTAAGTCTTGGCCTCATCTGGCATCTTAACAGACAAAGTTGATAGTTGGGAATTTGATTAACTTTTTCTTTTATACCTGCATTCTAATTCTGCCGCTGCTTTTTTCGTTCGGGTTCCACACCAAACAGAGCTTGTCTGAGCCCCAAACTTCATGCTCAGCCTCAAGAGCCCGGCCACTCCATCACCCTTTACAGGAGTCTCTGGGGTAAAGGAGACAGTCTTGATAGGCTTCAGTATTGGTGGGAAAGAAAGCCTGGCTGCAGAAATTGTGAAGGAATCAAAGACCTGGAAACGATGTTTATTGCCAAGGCTTACAGATCATCCTTTTCTCCAGTCCTCCGTTATTACCCGTAATAGTCTCAGCGCTAATTTGGAATATGGAAGAGAATGATCTTGAGACTGAGGAAAAGCCGGCAAGTAGAGTTCTTTAAGCCTTGGTGTTCGTTACCCATCAGTGACACTCAGCAAGCCCAAGACCCAGCCTTCTCCCCACAGCTCCATTAAGTATCCTCAGCGAAAGCGTGGGGTGGGGAAAAATGATACCATTAATAACTCTGGGATTAGTGTGTACATGTCAACACAGCAGCCAGTTGTTCAGGGATAAGAAGCTTTAGAGATTTAAAAAATCTGTCGTAAGGCACGCATAGACCTTTCAGCTAAGTTTGGCAGGGCTCTCTCCTTTCCTATTTAGTATCATGACCTAAAATCTCTAAAGGAACGGAAGAGTGACTAGTGCAGCCGGCCCGAAGTGTTTGCCTGCAATGTATTTATCTTTAAATGGCTGCTTTGAAGGGGGTCCACATGGCTCCTGCCAGAGGCATAATTAGCGTCTTTTGCTGAGAAGGGGGAGGGGTGTGTGCCCTGGGCAGCGTGCATCGATTCTAACCATCGCTGCATTTTCTGTCACCCGTCTCCTTATTCTTAATGAGTTCTGTCTTCTTCTCTTTGTCCTGACTATGATTATTAGCAGGTTAAAAAAGCTTAACACAGCAGAGCAGTGGCAGGTTAAATGATTCTCTTATTTATATTTTTCTCTTTATGGGGCTCTGCAAACAAGGGGGATTCCCAAGGCGCATCCCTGAAAATACACATCTACACATGGTTCCTTCTTCTGACCGTGGGTGTCACAGTCCAGTGTCACAGTTCGGAGGAAAGAGAGCTAGTTTGGAGGAGGCGCTCTTAGAAAAGACCCACACTGTCAGCCATGGCGAAGCAGTCCTTTCTGTTTTGGGACTGCTTGCCTTTTGTTTCTCAGGTCTTAGAGAATCTTCAGCGATCAGCCGTCATTCAATTGCTAATTAATTCAGCAAGCCTTTATTGAACGTTTTTTATATGCCAGACACTAGAAAACAGATTAGCAACGGGAAAGCAGTATCCCTGTGGTAGGTGCGATAGACCAACTAGGCAATGCCAGGGTAGAGGGTGCGCGTGTGGAACAGGAAGGGACTCTGCCCAAGGCTCTCTGGGATGGAGCTGGCTTTGTAGAAGGAGAAAGTTCTGCAGGAGCCCCTGCCAAGGCCTGGGATGGTGTTGGGTTTGTTTTTTGGAGGGCCTCTCGTTAAAGCAGGGGAGTTAGACGTGTCCGATTCTGTGGGCCCTGGGCTGGATATTCACCAAGGTTTTTCAGCTGAGAGAGGAGACATAACACGTCCAGACCCTTATTGAGTAAGATGATCTCGGCTAGAGGAAGGGCTCTCTAGCGGGTTATTGTAGGAACGGATCATTCAGGCCGGAGGCTGAATGATCCTAGTGGATCTTGGGCAGATGACTTAAACCACTCTAAGTCCAAGTGTCTTCTTTTGTAAAATAGGTGTGTAGTTAGCACACAGTTGCTGTGGAGTTAAAGTCATGGGTGTGAAGCAGGCCAGTGCCTGTGGTGACCATCCAGTGGACTTAACTTAGGTTTCCCAGTGAATTTAGGCAGGCGAAGAGGGTATTGGAGGAGCCTTCCATTTGCAACTGAAGAGGAACGATGTAGAAGACCAGCTGGGGAGAGTGCAGGTACCAGAAGAGACAGACCACCCGTGGAACTCTCTCTAAAGGCATTCATTGGCTTTATTGGTAAGGAGCACATGTTTTGATAAGAGTACTGGCCTTGGGTATTGAGGAAGCCTGGGGTGATTTCGAGGTCACAGAATGAAAGGGGATTAACCTGCTATAAAGCAATTAAGTAATCCTCCAATTGCAAGGAACACTATGGCACTAGTAATGAACTTCCTTGAGCAAAACAGGAATACTTTACGTGAACTCTTTGGGGAGGAAGGCCTTCTGTCACGGTGATACACAGCTTTTTTTTGATGGATCCTTTTGAGAGGTGTCGCCTCTTAATTTTTGAGAGAGGTAACAGACAAAGTGGTATTCTTGCCACCCTGAGAATTTCAGTGGCCACCCTCACTTTTCTCCAGATCAGACTGGCCTTGTGTTCCTCATATGCTTGGTTTTCCAGGAGTCTGTGTACTTGGCTTAGTTGTGCTGAGCAAGCAGTTTACTTGCCAGGATAGTTTATCAGGCTAGTTACGAAGAAATACGAAACCATCGTGTCCTTAAGCGCCAAGGAGGGGAAGGATGGATCCCCTTTAATTGCTCTGTGACCTCGATCAGTCGTTAAGACTCCAAGACATTTTGCTCAGAGGGTTGGCCCCACTCCAGACTAGCTGGCCTCCGACCAGGCTTTGCCCTCCCTGCAGATAGAGCGGCTCCCTTCTCCCTGCCAGTGGCTGCTGGCGCGGAGTCAGTATCCTTCTCACAGTTGCCTGTGGCCTCCCCCTTAGTTTCTGGAGAGTCCCTTAGTATTTCTTGTCCTTTCTGAAATCCATTTAGAGAAGGTAGATGGAAGTAAGGAGAGTCCTGTTTTGTTTACAGAGCACCTTGCTGGCAGCTGACAGCACTAAAGTCATCAGGATCCCTGTCCCAAAGGCAAGGTGCCCCTTCTACCGTATTTACATCTGATAGGATTTGTGGACACTTTCGCGGTGGAGAGAGCACAGACTTGGGTGTTCGGGTAGTCTGTGTGTGGCCTTGATGAAGTTAGTTTCTGACTTGTTTCCACTTCTGCTAGGTCGAGTGTGCTGTGTGGTGTGATCTGCACATTCACCTGCTGGGAGGAGATCCAGAGACCTCATTGCATTTGACTGGATGTGTATGCGTTTGCGTACGTTTCAAGCCACAGGTGTAGACAGCCTCATGGGAAAGACAGTACGCAGATTATTCCAGCTGTTAATTAAATGATACTTTCTCCCATTGCTGTGGTCGGCTAGGTCGGCACGTGAGCCGACGTGTCCAGAGGGAAAGTGGTTCTCGTTGCCAAGTCCCTCTTGTCAGGGCTCTTAGAACACGTGCCCTGCCGTGGGGCATTTCCTAAACGTGCGGTCAGACTGGCACACCTGGGAGCACGTAACTGAAGAGGGGGACACTGAAGTGACCGTCATATCGTCACTTCCTCCCTGTTCTTCCTGAAAAAAGACTCTTATGGACTGAAGGTTTCCAGCTCTCACAACGCATTACTCTGCCCAAGTTCCAGAAATTCTAACTGTTGAGTTCATTTTGTGTTTCCATCCTATTTCTGTGCACCGCACTGCCCCCCTCCCCTTGTTGCCAGTCTGCTAACTTTCCCACTTAGTAAAGCAGAGAGGAAAGAAATTGCCTTTGCTCTCACCTGTGGAAAGTGACAGCCTGCTTTTATAGTTTCGAGTTGTTTTTGTCACTGAAGCCATGTGTCAGCCTAATGCACTGAAGTGTGGGTGTTGACAGTGCTTTTGCGTATGCTACCTCGTAGGCCTTTGGGGTCATCACAGATGCTATGTCTGAAGACATTAATCTCATTGTACAGACAAGTAAACTGAGGCTCCTGACAACGGGCACGTGACTGCCAAGGTGACGCTTCGTCCTGGACTTCTGGATTCCGTGTGGAGTCCTTTTCAATGATTGGATAGCGTGTGTATTATAAGGAAGAGCAGTTCCAGGACGGGCTTCATCGCCCAGGCCCCTCCTTATCCCATAAGGAATTAGGGGCTCCCTTGGTGTTTGGCCTTTGGCTGGCGGGCTGTTTCCCAAGCCCTGCTAAATGTGCCCCTGGTGGTGCCAGAAATGACATTAGCTGCATGTTTAAAAATTTTATTGTAATATTAACTACATTTTTTTAGGGCATGTGATGTTAATTTTCTACTGATAATAGAATCCATTTAAATCATGAATATGAATCACTTTAAAGAAAATAGCAGGTGTATATGGCACATAGTCTCGGGGCCGATGGAAGTGGGTGAGGTTTGGGAAGCCTTGGTGTAAATTCTGCTTCCCTGGTAAATTGTAAAGGCCGACCTGGAAGAGACAGAGGTCATCATTCAGTGTGTTGCAGTTGTCCCAGTCTTTCAGGGCACTTGGTGTTTACGTGTGGGGTGCCTGAGTGTTCAGGGTGAGTTCGGATGTCTGGTCTGTGAGGGTTGCTGGTGCCTGATTCAGTGCCGGCTACATACACAGCGGGATGAATGGACCAAGACAGTTGTACCCACTTTCTCCCTTGACTCTCCAGTTTTGAAGGATGGAGCTCTCTCCTCTCCTCTAACTTGGGAAATCAGTAAATAACTATCCCTTTCTCCCCCTACCCAGGCCCTACCAGGTCACTTTGAAGTTCTGTATTTTAATTTAATATGATAGTAGGGGCTGATTGCTTTCATTCTGTTTGTGTATCCTGAAGATCAATTACAGACACACCAAATCGGGGGAGGGGAACAGCCCAGAGGTTATTAGGTCAAGCTACAGAATTTGACTCCCCAGCTAATGCCAGCGGGCAAGGAATCCCTTTAGGGTCTTTGCAAAACAGAGCTGAGCTATGTTTAGCATGTTAAGATAAAGAACTGGTCGGGGGAGGGAAGATAATGAGAAGGAGGGCTTGTATGTGTACATGATTCATGGAGAAGAATCCAATTTTATAGAAACCACAGCCCAAATTAGAGAAAGCAAGCTTTTGGATTAAAATGATTTCTGTTGTGGTTGTAACATACCACAGTTTGATTTTTGTCCAGATGAAAACATTTGGTTTTCACTTCAGTAAATATTGTGGAGACATTGCCAGCTAATTCTGAAAAGTAATGAAATACGGCTTTGGCAAAGCGCAGATGCATTCTGCACTCCCGATTCCACCGACTGATCCAAGTTCAGATTTTTTTTCACGTTTGCTAATTTGCTTGAATAATCAGGAGAGGAAAATCTGCCTGCGATTTTAATAGAAAACTGTATATACTAAATACACACGTATAACTACCCGCCCCCTCATACCCTATGCAATCCTTAACGCTCTTAAAACACTAAAAGCATTCACTTTTCATTGATTACTCCTTTAAAACTACAGAGTTTGTAAGGGAGCAAGATGGTGTGATTTTGTGTGATAAGCATCCCGTCTGACTTGCACTATTGGGGCTTATACCTCTGATGGGGAGAGCCCACCTGAGGACACCAGGTGTGGGTGCTGCAGAGCCCTTCCTTTCTCAGACCCCTTGTTTTCACCTCCTTCGCCTGTGTTTTGCCGCAGAGCCCTCCTGTAGAAAGGGAAGGTTATTTTCATCCCCGTAGATCCATGCCCATTTTTCTGAATGCTGAACCCACAATGAGCTTTTCAAAAGTTTGCCTCATCTGACATTTGGAGGGAAGACGTTTCCCTAATAAATTTTCTAGAGAGGAAGCTTACCTCTTACGTGCGAGAATCTATAAGGTGCCAACTATTCTTAATGAAAAATTCTAAAAACACGTATAGTCTTCTGTTTTCAAATACGAAATGTTAATTTAACTCTCTGTTCACACGGCCTCAATTTGATTATCTACTATTCCTGTTCACCCATTTTATACTGAAGAATGTGGGGTAATTTACACCAGTGATAAAGAGCACCGACTTCTGGTTGATTTTAGGGCTTCAAAATATCCTTTCCTTCATCTTTTTCTTTTTTTGTGTGTGTCTAGCAGATTCCTCCTCCTCTAAACTTATTTGTAAATTAGATAATTGAGCTTGTAGCCAGGCTAAGAAGAAATAAATATGCCCGATGTGAATGTCTTGACTAGTTTGGCTTCTCAGATGCTTTTGGTTTTCTTTTATGTTTGAGGTTCTTCTTTGGCTATTCTCTAGGTACTACCAGACAACAGTCAGTGTTTCTCCATCACCTTGATTATGAAATGTGAGGTGATCTTACTGGTTTTGTGTCAACAAGAAAGAAAGAAGCTGTTTTTGCTGCCTTTCCCCTCGTGCTGTGCTTTCTCCTGATCTGGAATGTTGGCTTGGCCTCTCCGTGGCTTTGCAGATGGACATGTCAGCGGGGTCTTAGAGGGATTTCCAGTAGCTACGTGGTGACAGAGCTTTGGAATATGCAGCGTTGTACTCTGTTGGATTTAGTCTTTTCTCCTTGCTTCAGTTTGACTACAAGGTTAATGAGAGGCACAGGTATGCAGGTCCCCAGTAAAATTCTGGAGGTCTGGTTTTTCTGGGGGAGAAGGCTGTAGTTGATGAGGCCACTACTGAGGGGCAGGTTATAGATTGGCAGTGGCTTCTTGAACAAAGCCTGGAGAATAGTAAGGCCATACCCAGGCTTGGGGAGAGTGCTGTCCATGATGAGTGGCACCTGCGGAGGGGAGAACTGGCACAAGCCTAATATTTGAACCAAGGGCATCTTGCCTCTGTTAGTAATTAACTGACCTCTCCACCTGAGGATCCTTATTATTGGGCATTGGTCCTCTTCCTCCACTTATCCCTTCTCCCTTCTTTGTACGAGCCTCTCCATTCCCCAGCTGGTTTGAGAATCTTCATTGCCTTTTATTTTGTTCATGCTTGATCTTTAGGTCCAGACCGACATGTCAGTCATCTGATGAGAACCCAAGTCACCTTTCAGGGTGAAAGCATTCTGCTTTTATCCCCTGTGCCTCCATACTTAGAGAAATCGTGTCCTTTCCCACTGCTGACTGCAGAGCCAGTCCCGTCAGAAAGATTTTGTATTATTATAAGTTTTGGTTTGAGAGTGAGTCCCTCAGGAAACACACACCTCTACCTCCCCTTTTACTAGTCTTCTGTTTTCTGTTTCACTTTTCTCTTAGCCTCTGACTGTCTTTTAGAATATGTAACAGGTTCCATCACTTTGTTTATATTTGCTGAGAAGCTGTTTAAAGAAATGGATTCATGGGACTTCCCTGGTGGTCCAGTGGTAAGGAATCAGCCTTACAGTGCAGGGGACTCTGGTTCGATCCTTGGTCGGGGAACTAAGGTCCCACATGCCGCAGGGCAGCTAAGCCCACGGGCCACAACTACTGAGCTCGCAAGCCTCAACTAGAGTCCGCAGTGCCACAAACTACAGAGGCCATGCGATCTGGAACCCATGCGCCACAGCTAGAGAGAAGCCCGCGCGCCGCAACAAAAGATCCCACGTGCCTCAACGAAGATCCCGTGTGCCGCAGCTAAGACCCAGCGCAGCCAAAAATAAATAAGTAATAAATAAATCTATATTTAAAAAATGGATTCATAAGATTGGTTGTTTTCTGCTTTTGTTGAAGAAATTACCCCATATGCTGTCTTTAAGATGTTAATGAAACTTGGATTCTGAACTGAGCTCCTAACATCCCCTCCATTTTCGTTCTTTGGAACATAAATTTAATGTTCACCCCATTCTCAGAATCTTGAATGTAAGGAATGTGATGCTTTATACATTGGGTTTGAGTTTCAAAAACTCCTCCTCAACAGATTCTGTAGGTGGCAGTTAATTATTTCTCGTGTGTTTCATGTAGATTTTACCTGATTCTGTTTGAAACATAGATTTACTTTCCCCCTTTTGAAGTTACTCCCAATGGCCTCTGTTGCAGTTTATTGCCTTTTCTCCTGGGGTGGGGGCGGGAAAGAGGAAGGTGAAGAGGGTAATGGCTTACTTCCTGGAATTATAGCCTTTAATCCTGCTTCCCTCCGACAGAGGGCAGAGTGGGCTGTGGAAGTTACTGCAGGGTCTACCCGAAAACCTGCTCTTCACAGTACTAACCCATTTTCTGATTTCAGCCGCTGGTCAGTGCATCCATGATAGTGTGTAGGAAGGTTCTTCTTTAAAGGAAGTTAGATGTGGATATTTTGATCTCGAAGGAACTTGAAGAGATTTATTTATTTAACCTATTCCTTCTCACTCTACTGAAGAGGGAAATGTAGTGGCTGAGTCTGTAACTTCCGGGTGTTGAGTCCCCAGCTCTGTCTAGCAGCATGTAGTGTGTTACCTCGTGTCATGTTACATGCTAGGATGAGTTGTTTATGGTAAATTTCCTTTTCTTTTTCTCTCTTTTTTTTCTTCTCTCTCTCTTTTTTTTTTTCACTCAGAACCTCTTTTGAGTGCTGAAATAAGGTTTCTCCTGCTTTTTCTTCAGTACTTAAAAAGTTAGATTTAGGAAAGGATCTAACGGTATGGGTATATTTGGCTGTGGAGGTACTTAATGTATATCTGTGTGGATGGTAAGTTCCAACTGAAAACTTCGAAGAAGGAAGCCAATAAGGGTGGTGTCTCCTCTTTTTCTATTCAGTTTTGTACCAATTGTAAAACCACTTAGTACAAGGGTAAATATATTGTTCCAGTGGAAATACGGCCAGATATCCTCCTCCTCCTTTTTTTTTTTGAAAAACTTCATCTCTGACTTCTATTTGATTAGACGATTTTCCCCAAAGCCTGTGTCAGACCTTCCTTCTGTTGAGAGCCTGCTTCTAATTGGAAGTGATCAAAGGGGAGAAAACAAAGGAAATGGCTTTTGTCAGAGCGTATCCAATTCTGTTGTCCACAGATTTTTTGTCACATACATCCCTTTGGAGTTTGATTTCCGTTCAGTGGTGTGACCCACATAACTTGTAGGGTTTTGAGTATTGGTAGGTCATTGATGACAATAAGAGGAAGGTAGTGTCTTTGCCTTTGTGTTTCTGGGAGCTGGGTGGTTTGGGTTTCCCACTTCAGTGCCGTGATACCACTCAGTCATGTCGGTCTCCTTGTTAGAACATGCAGCCCCGCAGTTAGACAGGAATGGTTTAAACCATTGTGGACGAAGTCTGAGATCCCTATTTGGGAAGGAGAGCAAATTTGGTTACTTGAATCTTGACAGGTGTTCCTGGAGTGTTAGCTCATTCACAGGAAACTGTCGAGAAGAAATTAACTTCACATTTATTAGTTCTTCCGTTACTTGATAGTAGCTCTCCTCAAGATACCTAATGGGAAAGAAGATTTGATGTGGGGCCAGAAATTAACTCAGGGGCTTAAAAAAAATTTGATCAGTTAATCAATTAATTTGAGGGATTTTTAACAGCCTTGGGTCCCAAACAGTATACCAATTAATTGACAGATCTCCTTCTGAAAATTCATGATTTGATAAAGAAGAACTGTAGTGTGCTTCTTTGTAATATTGAGCTTATTTTCTGGTGTTTTTGTTCTGTCTTATGTTCAGAAACAAAACCATTTGGGGCTGAGGCGGTTAAGGTGTGAAAGGAGTAAGGGATGTGTATGAAGAGGGTTTTTAATTTTTTTAAACCAGCCTTTCAGTTAGTGTTATGCAGGAATTTCTTTTCATAATTTTACATGCTGTTAACCTGATCATCATATCAAAGTAGCTTCCAAATATATTGTGGGTTTTGGGAACCCATCCCTGTCATTCACCCCATATGAATAGGAGATAGTTTCCTTCTATAAGGAAATGTCATATTTTGTTTTCACTACTTGCTTCTGATTGTCTCCTCTTTCATTTTAAATTCGTTAGCTCAGATTCATACTTTTTAAGTCTAGAAAGTTAAAGACACAACCCAGAATAGTCTCTTGTCCTTGACGCCGTGGGTAGATTTAAAAATAAAATTTTTATTAATTTTTCTTGCTCAGTTCAGTCCTTGGTGGTTTTTCCCTTCCCTTCTTAGGAACTATTCAAATGAGATTTAAAAAATTTTCCTTTGTCATGTTTGGTGAATGGCATCACCCCCCAGCTGGGGGATTTTGCTTGAAATCTGTTAAAAGGACACAGATGGAGTTATATTTCCCGGGGCATGTTTGAAAAATAAATTAAAAATGGCAGTAGAGATAAATAGCTTTGTTTAATCTGCTCAGTCATGAGGATTTCAGTTTGTAACTTAACGAATGGCTCCATTTGAAGTGCGCCTCTGGAAGGGGTGAGGATCCAGGCCTGTGTTTATGCACCTTCTTTTAAACCCACTAGGTTCTCCTGCGCTGCCCAACAGCATGGTATATTTCGGAAGCTCTCAGGACGAGGAGGACGTCGAGGAGGAAGATGATGAGACAGAAGACATCAAAACAGCCACCAACAATGCTTCATCTTCATGCCAGTCGACCCCCAGGAAAGGAAAAGCCCACAAGCATGTTCACAATGGACATGGTAGGCCCGCTGTTGAATTTGGGTTAAAAAAGCTAAAATCCAAAGCTTTGGGTGAAACGTAGAATCGATCCTATGTTGAGAAGATGAAGGCTGCGGAGCTGGTGGCGAAGCTAGTTTTGGATGCTTCTTTAAGTACCAGGCACTTAGCAGTCATTGGTGTAACACAGTCCAATCAAGTGTGTCCTAGACAAATAAATTGTTAAGATGAGGATACATATTCTTATGTTTGCGGAGCTGATGATAAATTCCATAAGAGCGGCAGACGTAGGAACTGGAAGAGGAAGACGTCACATCTAAACAGAGATGGTCAAGATGATTTTGTGAAGACGTTATTGTGATCAACTTACTGTTGTGATTTTAGCAGGCAGAGATAGTGAAGAAAGGAAAGTGTTATCCAGTATGTGAAATCAAGTACATGCATATGTATTGTGAACTAGACTGATTTTTCCCCCCCTCGACTGTTAACATTGTGGGGGAGGACACGTAGCCCACAAAACAGGAACAAAAGCGTTGAATGTGAGAGAGAGAAAAGTATAAATAAGTTGGCTGTGGAAAGTGCTCAGTGGTTTTTCAACAGGGAGGTGACTTAATTGGAGTTACATTCTGAAAAGTTTAAGTTGGCATCAATTAAGAGGATTTCATAAAGGGAAATGATTTAAAGAAGAGGAAACACATTGACAGGCTGTAATTGTAGGCAATTACCTGGCCAAAGGTAACGAGGGACTAAAAGGTGATCATGGCAATGTAACTGGGAGGATATAAGTACAAAAATGTGTAGGTAGATAAAGAAATACTGCAGGGAGTAGGATTGAGAGAACTTGATGACTAATTGGATTAGCATGGGGTGGGGGGAAGGAAGTAAGAAAAGACGAACGAAAAGGAGAGTGGAGCAAAGAGCATAAGGTTGGGAGAGGTGATGGCTGTTCTCTGTGAGTTCTTAACCGGATTCTTTGCTCGAGATTATACTTCCGTTGGGACTCACAGAGACCCTAGAAGGTCGAGCGTCCCCATCTACAAATGGCAGAAAACCAGTGCTGCCAGTAAGTGATTGAGGCAGAGGAAAGCTTCTCATTTTTCTTCCTCCACGGCTGTGTACTGAACTACTCCTTGTCTTTCTGGATCCAATGGGAAGTAGAGATGCAGGGCCAGCATCGCTTAGATGTGACAGGAGTCCGTCTCGCCTGCGCCACTGTTGGGCATTCTTGCCTTGTCAGCCGAGTGATGATTCATCTGTCCTGCTTCTTGCTTGTTTAGGGGGCACAGAGACATGACAAAATGTGAGTTCAGGACCTGACAGTTTGTCGGGGGGATGAGGTTAATAATCTCAGTGCATAACTCAGTATTTCTCAGCCTCCGCCTCTTCATCTGTAAGGTAGGGATTAAGTGAAGTGTTAGTGTAGCCTCTGTTAGCTGTGTGTGTAGACATGTTCATAGTTAAGGGGTGGCTTCTCTAATTTCCTTTTAGTGGGTGGTCTTTCAGAAATCCCCTTTGTGAGAGGGTGGATTGAGGGCTGTTTTCCATGAATGACAGTAAAAATATGAGCGTTTTCAGGATAGGTTCATCTACGTTTTCTCTTTTGATTCCATCTACTTACTCTACAGCAGAGTCATGGGGAGATGGTCAGGGCAGGAGGTGTTTCTTGCTTTACAGTTGAAGAAATGGAAGATCTGATGTCTTGCACCCGTCACCCAAAGTGGCAGATTGCAGTCAAGATTTTTGAAATGTCCCCCGCGCTAGACACTACTCTATTGTAAGGGCGAGCGTGTGAACAGGTGTGCTTTGCGATGGGTCCAGCCTGTGCTGTGATGGTGGAGCTACCACTCTCATCTGGTCGATAGCAGCAAAGAGCCAGTGCCACAGGCCATGGCCTGGGAGACACAGCTCTGTGTGGGTCTCCAGTTGTGCTGTTGCCACATGGCTTTCATGTCTTTGGAGGTTTCATGTCTTTAAAAACCCAAAGGATGGCAGTGCTTGCTTCTCTGCGAGGCCAGTGGAAGGACTGGGCTGAAGCCAGCTCGGAAATGCACAGGCCATTAGGAAAGCTTCTCCAGTTTTGAGTGACCCAGAGGAAGATGAGAGTTTTGTTGAAAAAGAGAAGTCAGCTTTGGAGAAGGCCAGTTTCTGCCTCAGATTCGGTATTTCAGAAAAACACTGAGTTCTCAACACCTAGTTAGCCGAGCTTACTTACCTGCCCTGTTCTACATCCTCTGTGACGTGAAGAAGGCCGATGACAAGGAAGCAAGCTGCCACCAGCAGGTTATTAAAGCAAGACTTAGTGACACTGGGGAGTAAGGCCCCCCCGCCCCGACAGGAGGGCGTAAGGAGATTCCTGAAGGTACTGTCCTCAGCAGCAGAGATTAGAGGGCCGTCACCCAAAAGTGGTAAAACGAAAATGTAATCATCTTTGAAAACTGAACATCTAGCTGTGGAATAGTGTTCCTTTCCCAGCCATTTCTAGATAATTGAAATTACACTGCAACACCCAATTGCTAACACACACGTATGTTCCTCCCCCACCCCCCCACCCCCAGTTCTGTTCCCATAAAGGTCTTTATCAGCATCCACTAGTCATCAGGAACTTCATTTCCTGCCCCTTTTAAGGCTTAATTAGCTGTGCCTTGCTGGGTAGGCATTTAATTTCTCTGAGTGTTAATTTCCTCTTCTATGAAACAAGCAGGATAGTGTAGATGGTCATTCATTTGTTCCTTCCTTCATTTGTATCCCGGAATAAAGAAATAGTTACTGCGTGTGTCTCGGGTACAGGAATCGTTACCATTGAGATCTGTTATGGTGGTTGGTGGGCGTTACTGTGTGTTAAAGGGAAGGGCTTTTCCAGGATGACCTGATTAGCTGGGTGAAGATTCCTAACTAAAATTTTATTCCTGGAATCCATTTTTTTCCTCCCTGAGACATTAGTACCATTTTCAGATTAAAAACATTTATATCCCACCGTGTTTTCATCTCCTTCTCATTCCCATCTATACTATATCTTCTTGTCCCTATTATGGCCCATAGGAAACTTGGTACCCTGTTGTCTCCCGCAGAGTATGAGTTGCAGAATGGCAGCAGTGAACCCCAGGACTCTAGTGGTTTTCACAAGAATCCTCCAAGCAGTCAGGCTGGGATCCGTGAGAACTCTGTTTCCATGATTAACAAACACAGATCAAACAGTGGCAGAATTCCCGTGGCAGCTTGCACTTGTCTTTCCTGCTTTGTTTTTACTGAGACCCTTTTCTCTGTAAATACAGAGCAGAATTTCTTGAAATTCCTTGAAATGGGATTTCATCTTGGGTACCTATCAGTTATAAAAGCGGATAATTGTTTAAACATGACATCTGTCAACAGAATGAAACAGATATTCCTAAAGAGGGTTCACTTGTAATAGAAAGTTCTCTGCGGGAGTACAGAAGGTGTTTACCTGGTCTGTTGGCATGGCATTGGGCCAGTGGCTTTATCGGTAAAGAAAGCAGATAGATGGTCGGTGATTATGTATATGAGGAAACTGCTTGGGCTCACCCAGGACCAGCCCTGACTGACTTTGTTTCTTCTGTCTGGGGTTCAGAGGGGGCCTCCTTCAGGTTCAGAAAACTGAACTTCTGCAGTTCAGGTTCAGAGAGCACCTGCAGAGCCCCAAGCTTGATGAGATTTGCAAGGCGCTGATGACTGCTTGCTTCCTAGTGAGCAGCAGGCCGGTGTCAGAGGGTTCCTGAGCCATGAGGCCGACCACTTGGGCTTGCCGCTCCCCAGGATGGATGAGAAGGCCCTGTGGTGTGACACCTGTGCCACGGGGAGGCCGGGGATGCTCTTGTCCTCCTTCATGTGGCCCTCCCACGCCTCGGCCCCCACTCCCTGATTTTAGAGGGCACTTGGTGCACATGAGCTGAGAATCATTCTGGAGAGTAAAGGAAGTTCTCTGACTGCATGGGAAGAAAAGGCGGGGTTCAGTTCGTGAATGAGACGAGGGCGTTCCTTTTCCCAGCCCTTGCCTTAGTTTTTGATTGACTGATTGATTGATACTTGCCTCAGTTTTAACTCCCTCATTTTCCAAAAAGTAAAATCTGCAGACAGATCATCTCCATTTCCTTCTGATTTTGGACTCAGGTGAAGAGTGTACCAAGTGTGAAAATAGATTTTCTAACAGGGAAAACCTGTATGAGGCCATAATCACCACGTGGTCAAGCAGGTCCTCAGAATTGCGGAATTTTTCCACATGAGAGAGTGGAGAAGCAAGCTGCCTTTGGGCTCTTCTCCCTGACACAGGATTTCTCTTGTCCAGCGGTGCTTGCCCCCATAAATGCACAGAAAACAAAATGGGGAAAACTAACTCTTTATTACGGGGTAGCTTTGGCCCCAAACCCTGATCTGGCAGCAGGTCCAGAGTTTTATTTAGGCTGTGTTGGTCTGAAGAAACGAGAACCCAAGCTGCCGATGGTGTCCTGCTTTATTTCGTTTCTCCCCTAAACTTGAACCCCAGTGAAGCCACAGGTTCCCTACAGAGCAGGAGTGGAGCTAGTGGGAGCTGATGCCAGGAGAGAATGTTCGCTCCCCCTGCCCTCCCCGTAGGTGTCTAATGGGGCCTGGCTGGGGCAGCGCTTAACTTCCCAGGGATAGGAGCCCTGACCCCAGTAGTCCCCTGCCAGAGCCTGGTGACCCCAGGCTCATGTTTAGTTGCACAAACATTGCAGAGGACTCAGATGTTCTCGTTTATAACCCACTGCGCATCCTAAGGGAAATGGATGTGTTTATTAAAATGCATAATCTGAAACGACAAGGATGGCATCACACGTGCTTTTGACCTTGGCCCAACACTCAAGGGTTACAGTAACAATGCCTCCAGCAGCTTCTATTTCGATGGCTCTTCAGAGTTTCCAGAATGTGCTTCAGTATACAGAACCTCAAATGATCCTAACAGTAGAGCCCTTAGCTAATCTCTGTATTTGGCCATCAAACAACACAATCAAAACGTGGCTCTTGTATTTGTGTTACAAGTTGATATTTGAAGTGGCTCGGTTTTTGAGAAGTTCTCATCATTGGTAATTGTTTTTCAGCAGGGTAAGTGAGGTAGGGTAGAGGAATTAATGCTTTTGTCTGGAATGATGCTGGCTTTGGTTTTTCCTGGGTGGTGAGGCATTCCTTAGCCTTTGCACAGGAGAACTCAGTGAGGGTGGATTGTTCCCATCAGCCCCATGTTGTATATTCTCCACATGCTTGTTTTGCACTTAATGAAAAGTGGAAGGAATAGCAGAGACCACTGTTTCTTTGTGTGCTCCTCTGTTTCTGAAGAAGGACATTTCTCACAAGTCTTTTTTTTTCCCCCCCTCCACAAGTGTTTTTTAAACAACATGTTATCGGACTCCCAGCTGGAATAATTTCATTGCTTTTGGATTGACATGGTGGTGGTGGGGGAGTTGTGTAAGGGCCGAAAAGCGGTTGCTTGGGTGACTTCACCCCATTTCTGCCCTGTGATTGCCTTTGAGGTGCATTCAGCAGCCCTTCTGTCTGGGTGGTGGAGGGGTCGGTTGTGTGGGCTGAGCCAGGGTCCCCCCATGTGCCACGGGGAGATGCTCTCCAGCTGAGGAATGCTTTTTTCTTTTACCTTCCACCCCTCTTCCATTTGGGGCCACTTGACCTAGTGGTTGAGATCAGGACACTGATGCTTGTCTGCCCATGTGTGGTTGCAACTTTGGGCAGTTTTAGTTTTCTTATCTTTAAAGAGGTAGTAGGAGTGCTTTTTCATAGGTTTTAATTTTATTTTTAATTAATTAATTAATTAGTGGCCGCGTTGGGTCTTCGTTGCTGTGCGCGGGCGTTCTCTAGTTGTGGCGAGCGGGGGCTACTCTTCATTGCGGTGTGCGGGCTTCTCATTGCGGTGGCTTCTCGTTACGGAGCACGGGCTCTAGGCACGCAGGCTTCAGTTGTTGTGGCACGTGGGCTCTAGATCTCAGGCTCAGTAGTTGTGGCGAATGGGCTTAGTTGCTCCGTGGCATGTGGGATCTTCCCGGACCAGGGCTCAAAGCCATGCCCCCAGCATTGGCAGGCAGATTCTTAACCACTGCACCACCAGCGAAGTCCTTTCATAGGTTTTTGTGACTGGCAAATGAGTCAATATAGGTTTTATTCCTATGTGGTAGAGAACACTGTATTGGCTGTTAACTCCACGTGTGAGTGAGAAGATCTTGAAGTCTACAACAACCTTGCAGTTGATAAGAGAATCCTGGAAAGTTAGTACGTTTCAAATACCTGGCACGCAGTGAGGGCTGCCCGAGGGGGCTGCTGTTAGCACTGTGACGTTACTGACCGCATCTGAGGGAGTTGCTCCAAGTGTGGTAGATGGTCGCCGGTGACACCCGTCCGCCAGTATGACCAGCCCATCCCTGTTTCTTTTCATCTTGCTGAAGCGTTTGCTCTCTCGGTCCACGCGGGACCTTGGGGATATACACACACATCTAGGACTGCTCTGGCCCCTGGTAGTTTGGTGTGCGGACGGACACCTGGCTTTTCCATTAGGATTCAGGAGTGGGTAGGGATGGCGTTTCATTTGGGGGTGATGAAAACATTTTAAACTTGTATTTTTGTGGTGATGGTTGCCCAACTCTGTGAATATGCCAGAGTCCACTGGACGGCGCGCCTTGAGTGGGTGGGTCACATGCTACGTGAATAATAGCTTACTGAAGAGCAGCACAGGTCTGCTAGTAATGAGTGAGTGACAGGTGCACTCAGCACAGCGCCCGGTGCTTGATTGAGTTCTCCGAAAGGGGGTGCTGGCTACTGTCCTGTTGCTGGCCTCAGGCCCCATGACTCTTCTAAAGAACTGTGATACTCTGCAGTTCTGAAGAAATTAACGGTTTTCAGAATCTTGAAACAATTGTGTTGTCCATACTTGCCTGGGATACGGTTACATCATACATATTACAAATTGTATCGCTGAGCTGTTCACCCAGCTGCTCAGTATTTAGTATTTCCAGCTAAATTCATCTGGCTTGTCTTAAGGGGACTTTTTAGTCACTTGGGAAGTTGTGCTGTTCCCAGAGACTATACAGTGTGAGTATAGGATTTCCAAAAGTCATTCCTTTCCTGGCTGGAGGGTTGGTGTGGTACCATAGCAGATCTACAGAATTTATTTGGAGAACCTTGAAAACAGTCCTTATTACAATGCAGATATTTCTGTATTTGGTTTTCTGTACTAATATTTTTATTCTGCAAATAACCAATTCTTCTATAACTTGTAGAGTGACTGTGTACGTGGAGTGCCTTCCAGTTTAACTCTTGTGCACACATTCAAGGTATCTCTCTCCCCCAGTTTGTTGGGAATAGTTAGAGCTTCCTTGTTCAGATCCGAAGGTGGGCTAGAGTCTTGCCATTCACTTCAGAAGTGGTTGGCCTTTTAGAATTCATATCCTTGAACGCAGGGCTTTATGAAACCCTGAGCTACAAAAACAGTTCATTCATTTGCTCTTCCAGAGTTGACGCTTGTCCCCCTATGAGTATAACCCATAGTTCTCTGCTCTGTCTTATTTCTGGAGGGTGAGAAAGTATGAGATTCCTCTTGGACCACTGCCCACCCTCCCAACAGGCCCTCAGCCCAGGCAGTCCTCTGTCCCTGCCATGGCATGTTAGAGAATGCAAGAGCCATGGAGCCACCTGAATCGCAGACAGGCAGGGGGTCAGTCACCATCTGGCCATCCGTCTTGTCCTTTCCTTGGCTCCTTTGGGGGCCAAGGGGGCCAAGAAACCATTTTTCAATGACAGAAGCCATTCATTTGGATTGATGGTCTTTCTGATGCCCTGACCTTTATATTCTCATAAAGGTCATGTGCCATTTTCAAACTTTGGTGTCTGCAGTTATTAGGATCCTATGTAGGAAACGTGTTTAATTGGCAAATCTATCTAACTCTGTCAGGTACGTTACATCAGTATCCATAATGTATTCACATTTCTAGATCTTGGAACCCTGGTAATAACCAAGTGTTTTGATAGGAAAAACATTCTATGACTTACAGATTCAGGTTCTTACAAAGAGAAGAAAATCCAATTTGCTTTAAAACTTCTTTTCAAGAGATTTGTTTCCTGTTACACACGTAAGCGAAGTGATAAGATTTCACTGAGTGGAAATTCCAGAGGGCTTTCGCAAATTCTGTGTAAACCAGTAGAACTTGCTTGTGATACTGGCTCAGGGTGCTTGGAGGCCTCTGTAGGTTTCAGCCCTTGCTGTGGGCTCCCAGCGTGAGTGAGATCCTCATGGGGCTTATGCTGACCTACAAGTCCTGGCTTTCTCTACCTTGACACGTGATTGCTGTAGCTAAGTCAGTGGAGCCGTTTTTACCCAGGGCAAACTGGGTTACAGCACTCAACACAGGCGGCATTAAAACCCTTTTGAACTGTTGGCACAGGTTGGCAGACACATTCCATTGTTTTCAGACAATAGTGACTCAAAGTTGAACTGGCTCCAGGGAGCAAGTGCGGCTTTTGTACAGTAACAAGGATTCAGTGCCAGCCGATTGATGGAGTCTGTCTTCCCCGAGTCAGGACGCCTTGTAATGACACGAAGCTTACATTTAAATATCTGGCTCCAGATCAGAAACTTGGCGTGCTTCTCTTTTCCTTTCTGTAGCACAGTCTTCTCTATTTACAACGATTCTTTTTTTGTCCCTTCGATTTGTTTTGGGGGTGGGACGGGTCTTATTTTAGGTAATTTGGGGGTTAGTCCCACGGTCAGCTTCCTGCTTCTGCCTCCTGTGCATCATGTGTCTGCTGGCAGACCTTCCGGCCCAGCTTTCGGTAATGGCTCTTGTATTTCTCCTTCAAGGTGAAGGTTAGATGTGCTGGGTCATCTCAGGATATCATAGGACTTTTGCCAGATGCCAAGAAAGGAGTCCTCTTTCCTGCTCACCTAATAAAAAACTTGCTGTCATTCAGATGAGGTGCCTTGGCAGCACAAATAATTAGCAAGATTGGGGCGCCTGGCTCTGGCAGGGGAAGGGGGCAGGCAGAAGTGCCACTGCTGACCTGTGTGCTCTGTTGAAAGGGAATGACTGTTTTCACATGTGGGTCTTTGCTGTTATAGCAGGCGCTTTTAAGAAGATCCAACTTTCTTATATTTGCACAGCTCCTTTCTCTGAAGAACGGATAGCATTTTACATACTTTATTTTGAATACTTTAGCGATTCCTGAAGGGCAGATAAGGGCAGGCACCTGGTTTGTTTTGTAGTTGTGGGAATTCAGGCATAGATGTGTTTGGACCTGGTGGCTAGAAATCGCAACCAAACTATCCCTGTCCCTGCAAGAGGTTGTGTATGGAGTGAGGGTTTTAAAGACCTTATGATCAGCGTTTTATCGACTGCCTTGTGGATCCCCCAGGAATCTCGTCCGGATCTGTGTGGACAGAGTCAGATGGGGGAACACCGTTTAGTACAGACTCTGGAGCTGTAGACGTGAGTTCCTCCTTGGAAAGCATCGCTTTCCACCTTACAGATGATCGCGGGATTTTGCTGGTGAAGATGTTTCTAAAGTGCCTTCTTGCCTGTTTCTTTTTCAACTCTTTCTGGGAGCAAACCTTACCTTCTGAAGTGACCCTAAGACAGAATACCAGCCTTTGGATTTAAAGGTTTTGCTCGCTGTGGTGTGGAAACCCTTGTCTACAGACCATTTAACTTTCAGAGTATGTATATACAAATCAATATATTTGTCTCTGTTCATTAATGCAGAGGTGTTTGTATCTGAGTACAAAACAATTTCCTAATATGGTTCACCATGATAAATGCTTTTTTCCTCTCCTTAAAGAAATGAGTCCAATTATTTCTTTTAATTGGAGACAGTGTGTGTGTGTGTGTGTGTGTGTGTGTGTGTGTACTCTGTACATCTCGAACTTTCTGTCTCTTATGTTCACAGGGTTTAGGCTTTTCCTGTGAGAGTGAATATTTTTTCCTTTCCCCTTCTCTCCTCTTCTGGAGAATCTTACAAATTAAGACAAAAGATAATTACTTGGAGGAGCAAAACTGCAGGTTCCCACGACACTTAAAATTAATGAGCTGTTGAGGACAAAACATACCTCGTCTCAGGCACCATCATCTTCACCTAACAAGCGCCCCCCCATCCACCTCCCAGTGACACGTGAGTTGGCTTTTTGGCTGTGTTTGCCATTTGGGTGGACGGCTGCTGTAAACAGCAAGGCGATTACAGAACGCGGATTCCTTTGAGAACTCTCCCTTTGTTTGCAAATCAAAGTAAATTTGATTCAATTTTTAATTTTTGTATTTTTGAAAACCTTCCCCTTTCCCGATCATCTGATCAAAATAGTCTTTAGTAGAAACTTGTGCTGCAGTTCACAGAGCAGCCGCTTTGGTTTATTACGTTAAGGGCGCGTGCCTCCCTCTTGCCTCTCCTGTCTGTGATCAGGGTCCCCTTTCCCCACAGTGTTTTCCTAGGGAGTCATTTTTGGTGTTTGTGGTGTCAGAGCCCCTACAGGGCATTAGAACAGAAGCAGAGTTGTGCGTTCTGTTTCAGGTACAGATAATGACAGTGAAGGCTCTGTCCTCCCACCCCCGGATCTCAGAAAGATGTTGCTGGCTAACCACAGTGCCAGCTTTTAACTAAGCTCCTTAAAGTCTCTTTCTAGCAACTGGCCTTGCCCCCATGGTTCACCTGGAAGAGAAAAGAGTGACAAACTGTGAGCACTGGTGCCCTGATGCCCATGTGGCATTGACCTGGTCATGGTGTGGTGACCCTTACAAGCTAACGCTTGCCCACTGCTGCTGCAAAGATCCTTTCTAGACTAATATCTTCTCACTGAATCCTCCAAGCGACCCTATGAGATAAGTAGTTAATTGGGAAACTAAGGCTTGGACAGGAAACCAGTCCAAGGTCAGATAGTTAGCAAATGATTTATCTGGATTCAACTTTAAGTAGCTTCATTTTAGAGCCTGAGCTTTTTGGGGGCTTTGTAGGTCTAGACATAAGTACAGGGGCCCTCAAACCCTCTAGTAAATCACGGTGTAGCTAATAACCACGGAAAGGATGATCCAGCCTACTGGTTTTAGGCTTGTTGGTCTCAAGACCCATTTCTGCTCTTAAAAAACTATTGAGGGACCCCAGGAGGCTTTTATTTTGTGGATTGTATTTTATTGATATTTACCATATTAAAATTAAAGACTGAGGTAATTTAGAAATATTTACTCATTTAAAAATAACACAAACCCCCGTTACATGTTAACACAAAGAACACTGTCATGTAAAGGGACAATATTCCAAACCCCAAAAGTTACAGGAGAGGAGGGTTGCATGATTTTCCATTTTTGCAGATGTCCTTGAAGTCTGGCCTAGGAGATGATGGCTAGATGCTTAGGTCTGCTTCTGCATTCAGTCATATACGAAGAAAATCAGTCTCAGACAAAGAGGTGGTTGGAGGAGGGAGGAGCCTTTGTGAAGATTTTATTCTTTGATTTCACACCCAGACTCAACCAGTGGTAGTTTCTTCAGGGTCAGTTACCATCATCTGAACCCACATCGGTGAGCTTCTCCTGCTCTGTTACGTTAACATCCGTTGGTTTGCCTTCTCCCTCGAATGGCTCTCTGACCCACACAGAATTTTGTAATGTCTTGTATTGATGGTTTGAAAATAATGGTTCACTGGGTTATCCACCCCACCAGTCGTCGGCACCTTCCGTTAACGCTGTTTCAAAGAATCTTCTCTCGGCACTGAACTCATCGGGCAAGTCTTTAAGTGTTGAGAGGCCGTCGAACTCATGGTGGCAGAAACACGTTTTCCAGAATTGTAATTTTTGCCTGAAATCGTGAATTCTGTCGTTGGCAGCAAACATTGTTACTTTTTCCTTGACAGCCTCACTTTATTCATTTTTGAGAAAATGGCTGACAAATAACTGCATCGGTTGTCCTTTCAAATAAAAATAGCATTCTGTGAAAAAGCAGCTAGCTTAGAACTTGATCTCACAAGTGCTTTTCCCTAGGAATAGTCGTCATACTGGTATTCAGGAGAAATGCCTTATGTGTGGTTCCTTTTTTTTTTTTTAAAGTAAATTTATTTATTTAATTTATTTTGGCTTGCATTGGGTCTTTGTTGCTGCGCTCGGGCTTTCTCTAGTTGGGGTGAGCGGGGGCTACTCTTCGTTGCGGTGCACGGGCTTCTCATTGTGGTGGCTTCTCTTGCTGTGGAGCACGGGCTCTAGGCATGCGGGCTTCAGTAGTTGTGGTGCGTGGGCTCAGTAGTTGTGGCTCACGGGCTTAGGTGCTCCGCGGCATGTGGGATCTTCCCAGACCAGGGCTCGAACCCGTGTCTCCTGCATCAGCAGGCAGATTCTTAACCACTGCGCCACCAGGGAAGCCCTGTGGTTCCATTTTTGTCACACAAGTATGTGTATTCCAGGGTTGAGATTTAATACTATTAACAATTTCTATTGCTTTATCACTTTCCAAAAGTGAAACTTTTTTTTTAAACTGCTAGTAAATGGTAATGAAGATTACCAATATTTGTTCATTTAGTTTGGTGCCACTGCATTGATTTGTGTTGAATTTTGCTACCTGTTGATGTTTTCTTTTGGTTTTGTTCCGTTTTTAGTTTTATGGAGATGTAATTCACATATCATAAAATTTACCCACAGTGTAGAATTTCGTAGTTTTTAGTATATTCACAGAGTTGTGTAATGATCATCACAGTCAACTTTAGAACATCTTCATCGCCTTCACCCTGAAAAATCTGTACCCATTAGGAGTCATTCCCATTTTCCTGAACCCTCCCCAGCCCCTGGCAACCACTAACATGCTTTCTGTCTCTTATGTATTGGTCTAGTCATTTCATAGGAATGGAATCCTATAATAGGTGACCTTTTGTCCTTAGCTTCTTTCACGTCCCATAATGTCTGCAAGACTCCTCCATGCTGGAGCACGTATCTGTTCCTGATTCCTTTTTATGGATAGATAACACCCCATTTTGTTTAGCTAAATGCCAGTGCATGAACCTTTGGATTTTTTTCCCCCCGTTATTAACTATTGTTAATATTTCTGCTCTGACCATTCGTATACATGTTTTTATGTGGACATAGCTTTCATTTCTCTTGTGCTCATACCTGGGAGTGGAGTTGCTGGGTCATATGGTGACTCTGTTTCACATTTTGAGGAACTTCCAGATGGTTTTCTAGAGTGGCTGCACCATTTTACATTTCCACCTGCAGTGTTTGAAGGTTCCACTCTGCATTCTCACCCACACTTGCCTTTATCCATCTTTGTGAACATAGCCGTCCTAGGGGATATGAAGTGGTATTTCATGGTCATGTTGGTTTGCATTACCCTGATGGCTGATCTACCTTTAGCCATTACCATCACTGAAATGTTAACACAGTAAAAAAGGTAATACTCTCAGGATAATTAAGAAAGTACTTTGACCTAGGGGATCCCCTGAAGGGTCTGTGGGTCGCTCGTTAAGCTGGCAGAAACGAGGGCTGTGTTTTCAGCATCATATTTTTCCTTGCTTGGCCAGGATGTTGGCACCGCCTGTGTTTTCCCATGAAATGGATATTGGGAGGCAGTGGTAGGCAGCCTGGTCGAGTAGAAGGTTATGGTGAGTCGGCTTAGGCCTGCCCTTGGGCTGTATTGAAGCCCATTCTTCTACTGCATCTGCGGGGAGGGTGGGAGGCCAGAAGAAGAGCTCTTGCCACAATCTGTGTGTAATAACCTGAGATGGTCCTTTTAAAGAGGCAGCAGCAGTAAGGTCTCCCCAGTGCCGAGTGCCTGCTGAACCCAGACAGGGCACTGCACACTCTCCACGTAGGAGCGTGTGATCCTCAGCCTTAGCGAGAAAGCTGAGGATTTACACAGCTTGCCCAGGTGCAGGCCGTAGGGCTGGGAATTGAAGCACTCATACAATCTTGTGAAAGGGAACCAACCCCCAGAATAAATTTTTTTGGTAACCAAACAGAGAAGTAAGTAATTCTAGTATTAGCACACGGCTCATCTTGGTGGCAGTAGCAAAGGTCAGGAAAGTATGGAGTATTTAAGATTAAAAATAAAAAGATGAAACTTCCTGTGCTTTGTTTCAATAAAGGAGCTATGTTCACTGCCTGAGAAAATTGGTGAACGGTCAAGAATTGCCTAGATTCATGTTCCTTGGCTTGATTTTTAATCACGTTGAAGTATGACTTCTTATGGATGTTGCTTCTAATTTGTCTGGAAAGCGAGTGCAGATAGCGCCAGCTTGGGTATGATGAATGGATTCTGACAACGTGTAGTTAGTTACACTTAGAATAAATGCCAACCATTTGAAGTGCTCCGTTTTTCTGTAACAAAGTAACAGCAGAGCCTTGCACAACACGGGATCATATACCATATTTTGCTGTGGCGTGGTCTTTACGTCTGTACTGAACATCTATTTAGAGTGTGTAATCACTGGGGCTGCGAGCAGCTTTAGAGATCAGGGCTCACAGCCCATCCAGATATGGAAAATGTGATTCTGTGTGTTACACCATATACGATGTAATAACAAGTGCACTAAAGAAGCAAATCTAAGCGATCGAATCAGAAACAATTAGGGGGAGACTTAGAGGAATGTCATACCACCTGAAAATATGTTCGGATATTTTTTCTTCTTCTTCTTCTTGCGGGGTGCTGCTGGCTGCGTGTAAGAAAGTCCCCACCTCTGACCAGCTTCATGGGAGAACTTTCGAAGCTAAGAAACTTAAAAAGTGGGTTAGCAGATTTAGCAACATAACAGATGGAAAAGCAAAAAAGAGGAAAATATTTGCAATCTACAAGGCATAAATGTAATTTAAAGGCCACTTAGACAAATGGGGGGACAAAGAAAGCATTGATGGCACTGGGGAGGGCGTCCTTGGAAGACATACGTTACTGTCTGATGGACCAGTGGGAGAGGGGGGTTGCCTTCTGAGTCTTTAAGCTTCAGGAAGAGGTTTCAACTCAAAGGAGGAGGAAGTTTTGTTTTACAGCTGCCTGGTCCTGTGGTGACTTCTGCCTGGCATTCTGCAAGGCCTGGTTGGGGGGTGGGTAGCCTTGGAGTGGAGGTACCCAGTGGGCGGGTGGGCACAGTGACCTTTTAAGGCTCCTTCTGTCAGGAAATACTCCAGGACCATTTTTTTTTTTTTGCGGTACGCAGGCCTCTCCCGTTACGGAGCACAGGCCCTGGACGCGCAGGCTCAGCAGCCACGGCTCACAGGCGCAGCCGCTCCACGGCATGTGGGATCCTGCCGGACCGGGGCACGAACCCGTGTCCCCTGCATTGGCAGGCAGACTCTCAACCACTGCGCCACCAGGGAAGCCCCAGGAGCCTTTTTAAAATGACAGCTGCAAGGGCTCACTGGCTTCCCTGGCTGTTCCGCGTGGAGCTCGTGGGGCCGGGCAGCCAAGCATGGGGCATCCTTCCTCCTTCCCTGGAGAAATAGGCCACCTTCCCAGGGGGTTTGGGATGCGGGTGTTGGGGGGACCTACGGGAACCAGAGGAGCAGATGTGAAGGGCCTGTAGATGCCGTGGAGGAGTGCCGGGCCCACCAGGTCTTTCCTGGAGTGCGAGTCCCGGCTGTGAACCGAGGAGAAACCTCAGGGCAGCAACGTGATGAAGTTTACTGTAAGGACCCTGAGCATCGCTGTTCCCTTCTCAACTCCCTGAAGCGGGTCCGGAGGTGTGCAGCAGGCACATAGGGAACCAGCACTGAGCACAACCCGGGGACCAGGAGGGTGGGCCTGGGAGGCAGCAGGGCCTGGGCTCGGCACTCGCCTTCCGTTGGCATCCTCTGTAAAATGGGCATGAGGATGAGGTCCAGTCCCTTTGGGTTCAGAGGCTGTGACTTCCTCGCCTGACCATGGCCCCTGGGCTGTCGGCAAACATTTAATACTTGTACGTGTGTTGTGACTCCTGGGATAGAAACGGGTCTGGCTCAGAGCGCCTGTGCCTCTCTGTCCCTCTTCTCTGGTCACTGAGGGGTCAGGTGAGGCAGCTGTGTCCTGACCCATATCCGTCGGCAGATCTGCAGCCTTAAATGCATTACATTAAACTGAAGAATATATTCTTTTTTCGGATCCCCTGTATCTTTATACATGAGGTGGTCCTGTTCGTGGAATGTGACTGTTGGTTTCTTTTTTTTTTTTCCTATTAACTAATTTATTTTTGGCTGCGTTGTGTCTTCGTTGCTGCGCACGGGCTTTCTCTAGTTGCGGCGAGTGGAGGCTACTCTTCATTGCGGTGCACGGGCTTCTCATTGCGGTGGCTTCTCTTGTTACGGAGCACAGGCTCTAGGCATGCGGGCTTCAGTAGCTGTGGCACACGGACTTAGTTACTCCGCGGCATGTGGGATCTTCCTGGACCAGGGCTCGAACCCGTGTCCTCTGCACTGGCAGGCAGATTCTTAACCAGTGCACCACCAGGGAAGCCCCTGTGTTGGTTTCTTCATTTTAATTCTTCTCTTTTTGTTTAAGGTGTTATGTTGATATTCTCAGGGCTGCTGTGTATTTTGTGTGTGTGTGTGTTTATATTTTTGTTTTGTAGGGATTTTTTCTTTTTTTTTTGTGACTGCGTTGTGTCTTCTTTGCTGCGTGCGGGCTTTCTCTAGTTGCGGCGAGCGGGAGCTACTCTTTGTTGCGGTGTGCGGGCTTCTCATTGTGGTGCCTTCTCTTGTTGCAGAGCATGGGCTCTAGGTGCACGGGCTTCAGTAGTTGTGGCGCGTGAGCTCAGTAGTTGCTGTGCACGGGCTCAGTAGTTGTGGTTCGCGGGCTCTAGAGCGCAGGCTCAGTAGTTGTGGCACACGGGCTTAGTTGCTCCGCAGCATGTGGGATCTTCCCGGACAAGGGCTCGAACCCGTGTGCCCTGCATTGGCAGGTGGATTCTTAACCACTGCACCCCCAGGGAAGTCCCTGTAGGGATTTTTTAAAATGGATTTTTCAGTGGTTTCAACCAAAGCAGATAGTTCCTAGGATGTGTTTATAACAAAAAGTTATAAAAAAGTTATAACAAAAAGTTATAAAAAAGTTATAACAAAAAGTTATATTTTTTAGTCTCTCTGTGTTTGGGATTATTCCTGTCCTTCGTGGTGGTTGTTTTGACTTGAGGTTGGGTCTTGAGAGCGTGTGAGATGTGATGTTTGTCCAGAATGTTTTCCTTTTCTTTCTCCTTTTGTCTTTGGGGGATTTAGGGTACCTGGCAGCAGGCAGCATCCTCTGTAGTGACTTTGTTCTTCCTCTCTCCTTACTTTCCAGTTTTCAATGGTTCCAGCAGGTCATCACGGGAGAAGGAACCTGTTCAGAAACACAAAAGCAAAGAGGCCACTCCGGCGAAGGAGAAGCACAGTGATCCCCGGGCCGACGGCCGGAGGGAGCAGGCTTCCACGAGCCACCCCCCAGCGGCCCCCTCCGCGGGCTCCTCTGCCAGGGGGCTCCCCGCTCACCACCACCCCCCTCTGCATCGGTCGGCTCAGGACTTACGGAAACAGGTAAAGCCCAGCCCTGCCGCCAGGGGATCATGGTCTGGCCCGGAGGGTGCCGGCCTTCCTGCCAGATGCCACCACCGCGTTTCATCAAGTTAACTGAAGGGGGAATGTGAGTAGTAGCCTTGAGAGATCTATCTTTCCAGAGCTCAGAAGGCAGGAAAGGATGCTCAGAGGTGAGGGGGTGACCTGGGCACAGAGGTGCCAGTGCACACGCCTCTCCTACCATGAAGATGGATTAGGCGGGGCTGTTGGTGGGTTTGCATCCCTCCCTGGAGGGTGCTGCCAGCACCCAATGCCACCAGCAGTGGACCCTCGCTTGCTGGGATGCCCTAGAAGGGTAGGGAGGGAACACTCCTTCGTTACCCCTCCCCCACCCCAGCGCCCCAGGCACCAGGTGAGGCAAGGAGTCCTCAGGTGAGGCCGGGAGCCACAAGGTACCTTGGAACAGGCCTGCACATGCCCTGGAGTGTCCCCTGTGCTTCTTTTTTTTTTTTTTGCCGGTACGCGGGCCTCTCACTGTTGTGGCCTCTCCCGTTGCGGAGCACAGGCTCCGGACCCGCAGGCTCAGCAGCCATGGCTCACGGGCCCAGCCGCTCCGTGGCATGTGGGATCTTCCCGGACCGGGGCATGAACCCATGTCCCCTGCATCGGCAGGCGGACTCCCAAGCACTGCGCCACCCCGGAAGCCCCTCCCCTGTGCTTCTTGACGGACATGTTGGTGGCTCGCGGCAGGACTTCTGATAGGCCTCCAGGCGGTGATGAGACGGGTGCAGCCGCGGGGGACACTTACTCCGTCCTGCGCCCTCAGGGTTAGCGGAGGCTGCACACGCTCTGCGCCACCCCCACCCCCACCAAACGCCCCGACTTCGGGGTCACATCCAGAATGCAGATCCTTTGTGGGCGCCTCTCCCTGCCCTTGGACAGAGTTCTCAGCACCTGGGAGGGGGTGTGGAGCTCGGTGAGGCCCTCACCCGGGTCCAGTGGCATTTCGTTACGCGCTCTGCTCCTGTTCTCACTCCATCTGAGAGTGGCTGAGCCATGGGGATCAGAGATGCGCTCTCCACACTGGGAATTCTGTCACATACAGTTAAAACTTTCCTTAGAATAGAGTGAGGATTCTAATCTGGAAAGACTGATTGATTCTGGGCGAGGCGTGGGTGGCCTGGAGATTCCCTGACGCGCACCATTGTGGAGAGAACTAATAGATAGATAGATGGTCACTGTGGTGTGAAGGTTGGAATTCCTCCTGTTGAATTGATCTTTTTCCATGGTCTTTCTCATTCTTGATGACGTTGGGGACCATTGTCTCTGAATACGTAGCTGTATTCATGCACATACATAGGATTGTGTGTATACACATATAATATTAGTCTTAACCTTTAGCTTTCAGATATTACTCAGTTCTCCAGCTGGAGTGGACAAGGCACGAATCCTCCTGTTGAATGTTTCTCCGGTCCTCAGATTGCCATTTAGTGCTTCTGAAGTGTTATCTTGAGATTAAACAGGTGGTTTTTGCATATTTTAAACGTTGCCCACTGTTCCTGAAACACAAACCTCACGGTTTTCCTCACGAGAACACTTGAGCGTTGATTGTGGAATTGGCCGCCCCTGAGCTGGGTACCCGGTTTTCAGGACATAAAGTATAGGAGGCACCATCCCTTTGGTGTCATGAGTCCCCATTCCATTTCCAAAGCTGTTGGCCGGACAGGCCTTTGTGCAGAACTTTCCTCCAGATCTTTGCTTATGAAAGAGAACAATTCAGAAGGGGGTCTAGAGAGGGAAGGGATCCATCTGTGGAGCAGGAATCTCAGTGAGGAATGAATGTGTGACTTTATTCACATAGAACCATAATCTCTCTCTCTCTCTCTCTTTTACACGTGAGGCTGGATTGAGTAAACCCCTATCTCAGTTGGTCCAAGCTCATCCTCAGCCCCCAGCGCTTGCCCCTCAGTTCAGGATTTCCCTTTGTAACTGAACAAGAGGAGTTCTCGCAGTTGGAGGTGAGAGTTGAGGGGAGTAGAAGGTACCCCTTCCCTGGGATGGCCCCATCCCCTTGATCCACAGCAGGCTCACGCGGCCCCTTTTACACACAGTGTAGAAGATGGAGGGGAGACCTAGGTAGCAGGGCAAACTGTCATCTGAGTGACTGTAGGAGCCTGGCCGGCTTTCTGGGTTCAGGTCTTGCAGGTGGGGTGTAACCGTCCCCGTCCCACCCACTCCTGCCTGCCCGCCCTCCCCTGTCTAATCCAGCCGGGTGGGATGACCCAGGACTCCCAGGTCTAGTTGGGCTCTGACCACGACCTTCACCCAAGACTTAAGCTGTAATAGTTAACTTTCCTGAGCCTTATTGTTCATTTGGAGCCAGTGATGCCAACTCTTCCCCCAGGGACATTGTGAGAAATGAAAGGATAATTTTGATACCATCAAATCCCATTAGTTAAGTACTCTAAGAAAAAAGGTCAATAGAAGCCCATTGTAGATTCCTTTGTAATGGCCTGATGCAAGTGATTAGAATCTGACCTTTCATCTTTTCAACTGCATAAAAGGTGGGAGGCCCAGAGAATACTCGGATCTCTAATGTCAGATATGATTAATTTTTTTCTGTCGGCCTGAAAGAAAAGATCAGTGATTGTACGAAGTACAGCTGCCAGGGTGGAGGGATGCCCTATGTAGGGGTGCTGCTGAGAAGTGACGGTGCCCTGCTGGCCCCAGTGCACCGAGAGCTCACTCTTCTTGCGAGGACATCGCCTCTCTCGGTGCTGGCTGGGGTGGTCAGCTTCATAAAAGCCCCGGCCTTTGAGACTCAGCGTGAGAACTCGGTGTGAGGGGCCTCCCTAGTCCTCCAGCCTTTATTCTCCCAAAGGCTCCAGGTGTGCCAGGTGACACCCCCACATGGGTAGCAGCCCTGCAACTGCCCTGGGTGATGATTTGGATGTGTGGTAGGTGTCGAGTGCTTCCGTAGAACAGTACATCCGTAATGTGCAGTAAAAATTACAAATTGAGGATGGAGAAACAAGCATTCTTACACCTAGAGAGGGTGTGGAGATGTTTTCCAAGCGTGTCGTGAAGAGGCTTTTGCAGACAAGTGTGTGTGGTTGGTAAGCCAGGATGTGGAAGACGTGGGTGGTGAGGCTGCCCCCGGCTGGCACACCTCCCGTTCTCATCTGTTGTGCTGAGGCTGAGCTGTAACATGAGGGAGAAAACCACCAGCTTGTGTGGCAGGGCAGACACGCCCGGTGGAGGGTCTGCTGGGCTGTGGCACCTTTGAGGAGAGGTTTTCACACTCAAATGTACGGCAGTTGGAAAAAGTCTTGGCCTAGTCGGATGGAGAGAGGAGGCCGAGCTGTTCAGACCGAAGAGTGAGGCGTATTCTTTAACATTCTGGAAAATGAAAAATGAGCATCCAGAGAGAAATGGAGAGACTCGCCTCAGCTAGAAGAATGTGGAAGGTCTGACCGAGCTCTTCATCAGGTCTTGCGGGGAGTTTGAACTGCGCCTCTTTCCCGTGGTGCTTGTGACTGGGTCAGGTGGCCTGCAGAGGGGAGGGGGCAGGTGCTTCGGGAAGGTTCGGGGCTCCGACCAGGACCAGGTGTTCCTTTTGGAGAGCAGGGCTGCGTCAGCCATGTGCCTCTGCTCACTAACTTCCAGGTGCCCACCACACCAGCAGGCCTGCCTTCCCTGTCTGTAACTCGCTGCCTGTCCAGTGGATTCTGTTCATTTAGGCTCTTTTGCTATTTAATTTGAATTTTAAAGTCCAAATACACTGTCCCCAGCCAATAATGTTTCCCATGGGCATCTTTGCTGCTGCTCTGAGAGGATGGGCAGAGCCGCTTGACTCAATGACTCCCTCTAGTGGGAAATGGGAGTTTGGTAGTTGACTTTCTGGTTGAACTGAGGACCGCTTCATGTCTGTGTGACAGAGGTAACCTGAGCTACAGGTGCCGGCTGGGCGGTGGTGGGTCGAGACACCCCACTTCCTGCAGAGCTGGGTGACAGCTGTGGGGTGCAACGTCAGAAGCCCACACCTGAGCTGAGAAGGAACACCTTGAAGAGACGTTAAGTTATTCAGCTGAAGGGCCTTTATTGCCCCCCAGAGGGCTCTGCCTCCTGCCTCCTGCCTCCTGCGTGTTGATTCTCCAGTGAATTACAGTGACCCCTCTCCCTGTGTCAGCACTTCCTCCAGATGTGTAGAGTTGAGAGCAGGCCCGTGTGGTGGGCTGGCCCGGTGACCTGGGCGTGTGTTGAGGTGAAACTTAGTGTTGGGCTCTATTCCATGGTGGAATAGAGCAGTGGCTGGGGAGACGCCCAGTGTGAAGGTGAGACAGTGCCTCGGTCCATAGCTTTGTCTCCTTTGGTACCAATTACTCATTGGACCCCGGAGGCAAGCACAGGCCAATGACTAGGCGTCTGTTTATAGAAATAGGTAAATAAGAAGACGATCTTTTTGCCATTGAAGATGGTGCAACAGTTATGCAGAATTCCACCACGTGAAAATTTGGAATTTCCTGTACGACAGTAGCCAGGAGATCAGGTGGCCCCGAGAAGCTGGACTGGATTGGCCCGGGGCCCTGCGCTCTTCCCCCAGGCAGAATCGGGGAGGGTGGAAGCCTGGCTTCCCGGCCTCTGGCAGGCGTACAGCCGTGTCGGGGGAGCGCACACACTGAGCCCCTTTCTCCATCCTTACCGGTTAGGTCAGAATCTGGATGGGGAGGGCTTTAGACTGGAATCAGCATTATTTTCAAGCTCCCCAGGAGTTCTCTTGGCTCCCGGGTTTGGGAGGCACTGAACCTAAACCTCGGCAAGATGTGACGGCTGGCGGCGGGCTCTGCCGGCAGGAGCTGGTTGGTGGTGTCCACTGTGCAGTGGTTGCCGTTTCTGCTGGCGGATCCTTATCTTCAAGAAGGGATGCCCTGCGTCTGCTTATGTGTAAGTTGGGTGAGAGTCGGAGCAGGTTAACCACAGATTGAGGGCTTCGAGGGGTGTCTTCTCTGAAGATGCGGGTCCCTGAGCACCTTGCTGATGGAAAACTCTTTCTGTGAGCCTCTGCAGGGTTTTACTGTTTCCTTTAGTTTTTCTAAATGGTTTGTTTTGTTTTTAGTTAATGGATATTTGCATCCCTCACCGTACATCCTCTTCCAAATTAGTGGTACTTATCATGGAAATTTTGTCTTTGCCCCTGCCCCTGGTTTTATAAATTTGCTTTTAATTTATTGTTGCCAGGCTGCTAGTTCTGTTCTGGTTTTGTTTTAAAATTTCCTGTTACGTATTCTAGACCACCTGCTCTGTCAGTCCTGCTTCATTCTCAAGTGGCCGGCAGTGGTGCATCCAGGCCGTAGTTCCTGGGCCTTCTCTTTGGCCTCTCCCTCCCCAGTGGGGTCTGGGACCTCACTGAGTCCAGAAGTCAAGGCTGGCTCCCCAGAAACCTGGTTACCAAACGCCCCGGGTTTGGCTCATGGAACACAGTCTCACACCAAGAATTCACGGCTTTCATTGGACCGCGTGTAATTGGCGAATGAAGAAATACAGGTCTGGGGGCTTCTCTCCTTTTTCTGTTTTCATAACCTTCTGTTGGTAGTCAGAACCACTGCTGCCGTGGTTTCCAAAGTAGGTCCTTGGATGAGGCTCAGCATCCCCTGAACCTCATTATAAATGCAGATTCTCGGGCTCCATCCCAGATCTACTGGATGGGAGACTGTGGGGATGGGGCCCAGCGACCTGGGCTGGGCCTGGGCCTAGTGCAGAGGTCGCTGAGACTCAGGCCCTGCCCTCCAGGACCTGGCCCCAGGGGTGGGTGCATCGGGTGTGGACAGGAGAGGCATGAGCTGCTTTAGGTGCCACATGGCTTCCCCAGCTGGGGAGCCCAGCTCCTCCTCTTGGTCACCTTCTTCTCTGGGCCCATTGGTGAGAAAAGGTAGCTGCTGTTTCTGCTCTGTTTCCCAGTGAGCATGTATAATGTTTAGTCTGCCTTTTGGGGAGGTGGTGTTGCTCAGGTAACCCTGGCATCCCTGGTTGCATGTGAAAACTCGATGCCCAGGATGGTAAATGACATGTCAGAGGCTACTGAGAGGCAGAGCTGTGACGTGGTGTCAGCTCCTGCGCTGGGCCCGTTGTCATCCTTTGGAAATCAGTGCTTTTCTGGTGTCCACCCTTGTCACTCGCTGGCTTCTTTTTATACATGAGGGTGACCTTTGTGTGTCACAAGATTACTGTGGTGTCCAAGCTGTAAGATGGCTGTGAAGAGAGGCTGATTGTTTACCAAATTCCCGTAGGACCGAATGTGGACGCTTGTAGGGGTGGGAAATGGGAGCCGTCTGTGCAGAAGGGGTCGGGCCTGTTTTGCTTCATCAGAGAGGCGAGGTGCATCCAGTGAGGTGCCCTGGGGCCCGTCTCATGGGTGACTGATTGGCAGACGCCCACAGCTGACGGCTACACCTCTGGGCGTGGCACGTGACCGGCACCTCAGCCACGTGAGCGCTCTTATTCCTTTGTTTCCGTAGCATTTTTGTTTTGTTTTTTACTTACTGAGCATGGATTTTAAAACTCTGCGGGCAGATCATGCTGCTGTAGGGAGCACAGGAAAAACTGCAGCCACGTCTTTTCTTGGCACAGGCGTGTGTCTGTGTGTCTGCCCCCTTACCAGCAAGACCTTGCTGTCGGGTGTTGTTATTAACTTGTGGCAGGTGATTGGCAGGCACGTTGAGGGTCCTCACTGGGAAACATCTAGTTTCAAACGACAAACGTGCATGTTACAGCACACCCAGGAGATCCCCTGGGCAGCACCCAGGTTGGCTGCGTGTTTTTGCACGGAAGGACGGGCCCTTAGTCCTGCGGAGATCCTGAAACCCGAGTATCTCAGAGCTGGCTTCGGGCCTGTGTGTTTTGCCTGCCTTGCCTCCCAGAAGCGGGCGCTGGCTGCTGAGTCCCGGCGTGGAGTGGTCCCCACTGACAGGTGCTAACTCCCCTTCTCCCCCTCTGCTCCTCCCAGGTTTCTAAGGTCGGCGGAGTCACTCGAATGTCATCTCTGGGTACAAGTGCAGCCAGTGCCAAAAAGATGCGCGAAGTCAGACCTTCACCGTCCAAAACTGTGACGTACACTGCAACGGTGACGAAGGGGACTGTCACATACACCAAAGCCAAGAGGGAACTGGTCAAGGAAACCAAACCTAGCCACCACAAGCCCAGTTCAGCTGTCAACCACACAATCTCAGGGAAAACTGAAAGTAGCAATGCAAAAACCCGAAAACAGGTGCTATCCCTCGGGGGGGCGTCCAAGTCCACCGGGCACACCGTCAATGGCCTCAAGGTCAGTGGCAGGTTGAACCCAAAGTCATGCACTAAGGAGGGCGGGGGGCGGCAGCTGAGGGAGGGTCTGCGGAACTCCAAGCGGAGGCTGGAAGAGGCGCCCCCGGGCGACAAGCCGCAGTCGCCCCCCAAGAAGATGAAGGGGGAGGCGGGTGCCGCGGAGGGTCCCGGCAGGAAGGCGGCCCCGGCCCCCGCGGAGAAGGCGCCGCCTGGCGGCCATGGGAAGAAGGAAGTGCCCGAGCGGAGCCTGGAGAGGAACCGGCCGAAGCGGGTGTCGGCCGGCAAGGGCCCGCCGGGCAGACAAGCACACGGCAAGCCGGACGGCGCCCCCTGTGAAAATCGTTCTACCTCGCAATCGGAGCCCCTGCCCCGGCCGCACGAGGCGGCGGCCAAGGCCGAGAAGGGGGCCGGCAGGGCCGGGTGGGCGGCCATGGACGAGATCCCCGTCTTGAGGCCGTCGGCCAAGGAGTTCCACGACCCGCTCGTCTACATCGAGTCGGTGCGCCCTCAGGTGGAGAAGTACGGCATGTGCAGGGTGATCCCGCCCCCGGACTGGCGGCCCGAGTGCAAGCTCAACGACGAGATGCGCTTCGTCACGCAGATCCAGCACATCCACAAGCTGGGTCGGCGCTGGGGCCCCAATGTGCAGCGGCTGGCCTGCATCAAGAAGCACCTCAGATCTCAGGGCATCACCATGGACGAGCTCCCACTCATAGGTAAGGACCCCCCCCCGCCCCACACACACACACACACACACACATACATCCCATGGTGTCTGCCCCAGCTTAAGCTTCTCCAGGCCCCTCTTGGCCCGGGAGGAGTCTGAGGCCCCCCTTTCTGCAGGTGCAGGGTGCTCATGACAGGAGGAGGGCTGGTCCTGTGACCCCTGCTCTCACACTCGGCAACCCCTGCTGCCCCGAGCTGCCGGCCGCCTTGCTGAGGCCAGAGTAGTGTCCGGCGAGAGGGGCAGGAACGCTGCCCCCATGCATCTGTCTGCTGGGGGCTGCCTTACCTGAGTTCTGCAGGCTGGGAGGCTTGACCTACAGGAAGTTTTTTCTCACAGTCTGGAGGCTGGAAATCTGAAAGCAAGGTGTTGGCCGGGTTGGTTTCTCCTGAGGCCTCTCCCCTTGGCTTGTGGATGGCCGCCTTCTCCTGTGTCCTCACGTGGTCTTTGGTCTGTGTGCACGTTCTTGAGGTCCCTTCCTCTTGCTACAAGAACACCAGTCATATTGGGTTAGGACCCATCATGGTGACCTCATTTTACTTTAATTACCTCTTTAAAGACCCTGTCTCTAAATATAGCCACACTTTGTGGCCCCGAGGTTAGGACTTCAACATATGACTCTTTGTGGGTGGGGTACATTTCAGCCCATTTATCTCTGTCTGCTTATCTGTCCTTGCATCTCAGTTTTTCTGGTGATTACTGGGCCCTCGTGGAGCCCACGGGTCCGGGAACACTTCTGAGAGCAGGCACAGCTCTGGCTGTCACTGAAGCAGAGCTCTCCTTGGTGACTGCTTTTGTGAACATACACCCAGCTATTGTGAAGACCCTTGGCCCCCAGGCAGAGCCCACGGATGGCTCTTGGAATCCGCATTTCCCTCTTCCTCTCCCCTTATTGAGCCTCCAGGATTAACTCACTCTGTCAGTGATGAGCAGTTCTACGGAGTGGGGTTCCTTTTGGGTCTGCCAGGTGAGTCACGTGCTTCCCTTCTGGCTCTAGACCCTCGACAGGAACAGGGCATGTCCTTCCTCCAGTTGGAGAGGACAACTTTTTAAAGGCAGGGAGCAGAGGAGATATTATCGGTCATTTAGGTGTCAAGAGTTGGCAGTAAGATAGGGTTCCTTGTAAGATGGAGGTTTCATTATTACTCTCAGCAGGTGAGAATCACTTAAATTGAAAGAATTCTTGGTTTGTGGTCCACTGTCGGGGATGTGGTCAAAGGTGACACAGGGCTGTGGGAGAGGAGGCTGAGGAGGTGCCAGCCTCTCGGGAGCTTGGCGTTGGCCGCGTGGGTGACCAAGAACCTCACCAAGTCGTGGCTGCAGTGGGACGTCTTGGGTCCCCCAGCCTGCCCGGGGGAGGGGGGGACGGCAGGTCTTCTGGGGACAGGTGGTGTGCTCAGGTGACGTCATGAGGGCAGAGAGCGATCTTCCATTCAGAGTGGGTTTCCTTAACCTTGACTCCCGTGGCACTAGAAGCCGCGAGGACCTGACACTGTGGTGTGTGTGTTCACACCCGTTGCTGTTACCCCAGCTGTGAAGCGTCGTCAGCTTCCAGAAGAGGAGCTGAGCTGGACCGTTAACCGCAGAGGCCTCGGGCTGTGGCTCTGAGCTCAGCCTCCTTGCAGTGTGAGAGACTTGGGAGTTTTTTGTGTGTGTGTGTGTGTGGTACGCGGGCCTCTCACTGTTGTGGCCTCTCCCGTTGTGGAGCACAGGCTCTGGACACGCAGGCTCAGTGGCCGTGGCTCACGGGCCCAGCCGCTCCGCGGCATGTGGGATCTTCCCGGACTGGGGCACGAACCCGTGTCCCCTGCATCGGCAGGTGGACTCCCAACCACTGCACCACCAGGGAAGCCCGAGACTTGGTAGTTTTGAAGGAATTTCCCAGAATCCACAGAGCGGCTGCTTCTTCTCTGGGAAGGCGGCACTTTGTCACGTAGCATCCTCGTGGTCCTGAGAACGGGTTGATGATAGCAGGTGAGGAGTGAAATAATGGATTTGCACGTACTGGGTCAGTTTTCTCCGTGCTGTTGAATAGCAGTGATTGCCTCCCTTCTGGTCAGCCTGTGGTCTGAGCCCCTTGGGGTAACTCCCATCCCTCTTCACCTCGGCAAGTCCGGGTGGTGTGCGGGCAGCCCCAGGAGATGCCCCAATTGAGAGCAGGGCCTGGAGTGCATCTTGGAATCTTGGGCTTTAGGCCCCTCCCGGCCAGGGTTGGGGGCGAGTTTCCTCCTCGACGTGGCCCCCACTGCACTGACCACAAGCAGCGCCAGCGTCCCACCAGCACAGTAGATGGACTCGGGCTGCCGCTCGCCCTTCCCTGGCTGAGGCAGCCCTGAGTTGCCCGGCCGCCAGCGTGCACATACTGCTCTCAGGAGTCCCGCTGCTTTTCCGTTCGTTTATCTTATATAAACGTATCCCCACCCTTTAAAGAGCTAAACGTTCTTAATGTTTGCTTTGCTCACCTACCGTTTTGTGGAGTATTTACCTCCTAACAGCCAGTGGACGGTTATTCTGGAAGATTTTCTTCCGCATTTATTGGCCAAAGGGAGGTTGATTTTCCAGGTCCCGCTGAGAGAGTCACTTGGCGGGCATTCAGACACATCTGAGTTTTGACATGCTTTGTACAGTGTGATCAAGGGGCATAGTGAAAACGAGCCCATACACCTGGGATAAGCAGCCCTCGGTGTGAGTGGTGATGGGAGTAGCTGAGAGACAGACCACCGCCTGCCCCAAGGTGGGTGCTGCCTGCTGCCCGGAAACCCTGGGGCGGGGGGTTGAATATAAGTTACTGTGTGTGTGTGCGCGTGCGCTGGGGGTGTGGGGGGGGGCGTTGGGAGTGAGAACACATGCTGAGTGTGTACACTTTCCGACATCGCAGCTGTTCCGGGTGACCCTGGCTTGTGGGTATGGCTGGGTGGGGCTGTCTACTCAAGCCTTGCCAGCCCCAGCCGGGATGCCCTGTTCCATCACCCTGCCTCCTGGGGTGTGAGAGGTGCGCACCCTGCCCCTGCTCCAGGGGACGCTGGACTCGTCCTCCTCGTGGATCTGCTCGGCCGTCTCTCCTTCCATTCAAACCTCTGCCTAAGTGTCCTCTCCTCGGGGCTCCCTGCCCTGACCACCCTCCTAAGACAGCCGCCTCTCAGCCTGTCCTGCTCTGTTTATCGTCCTAGTGCCCAAGATGGTCTAAACCCTGTCTCCCTGTAAACTGGATTGTTCTGTTTGCTGTGCTGACCCCAGGGCCTGGCGGCATCTCTGGCACGGGGCACCCATGGACTCTTGGGTGATGGAGGATGGTCTTGTTGACGGGCCTTTTCACTGACTGTCCCTGTGTTTTCCTCCCTCACTGTCCCAGGAGGCTGTGAGCTCGACCTGGCCTGCTTTTTCCGGCTGATTAACGAGATGGGCGGCATGCAGCAAGTGACTGACCTCAAAAAATGGAACAAACTAGCAGACATGCTGCGCATCCCCAAAACCGCCCAGGACCGGCTGGCCAAGCTGCAGGAGGCCTACTGCCAGTACCTGCTCTCCTATGACTCCCTGTCCCCCGAGGAGCACCGGCGCCTGGAGAAGGAGGTGCTGATGGAGAAGGAGAGCCTGGAGAGGCGCAAGGGGCCCCTGGAGGGCCACACGGAGCAGGACTACAACCGCTTCCACCCGCTGCCCCGCTTCGAGCCCAAGAACGGGCTCATTAACGGCGTGGCCCACAGGAACGGCTTCCGCAGCAAGCTGAAGGAGGTGGGCCCCGCGCAGCTCAAGACGGGGCGGCGGCGACTCTTTGCTCAGGAAAAGGAGGTGGTGAAGGAGGAGGACGACAGAGGCATCCTCAGCGACTTCCACAAGTGCATATACAAGGTAGGGCCCCTGGGCGGGGCCTGGGCGTGGGGCCTCGGGAGCACATGCGGGCCCGGGGGTCTGCTGCGTCAGGCTCCCGAGACCCGGCAGTCGGCTCTGGCTCCGTTCCTCACAATGAGAGGCGTCTGCAGTCTGCAGGGGGCTGGGTGTCCGGTCGAGGTTACTGGGCGCCCAGCCAGGGGAGTCGCTTGCCCACCGTGGCCTGGGGCTTCCTGTCCATTAAATGGGTTTGTGTGCGCACATGTGTGCCCATGTGCCAGGGGTGCAGCCTGGGAGCCACCCCCTCATCCTGGAGTGGCTGCCCTTAGGGGCCAGGCCCTCTGTAGCTCCTGACGGACACGCCCCCACTGCCACCCAGCCTGCCCAGCTTGGCTCTGCCGGCTCCTTTCTGTCCGCCAGCACGGGTCTCCCAGGGAGGGGGAGGGGAGGCTCCCTGCTTCTGCCGCATCCCGTAACCGCCCAGCCATTCCCAGGAGGCGCCCTCTGGGGAGCGCAGTGGCGTCCTGGCTCTGTGTCTGCAGGGCGGTGGGGACCCGGGCTGGGAGAGCGCACAGACTGGGCACTGCCCCTGCACCGCTCCGGCAGCGATCTGCTCCGTAGGTTCCGGGGTTGGGGGGGCCTGTGGAGGCCTTGGTGGTCATGCTCCCGCCGCACGAGCCTGGTCTGGAGACGCGTCGGGCATCTGCGGTTCTGCCCTGAGTTTGGCCTCTTCCCTTTGAGTCCCCACTCCGAGGTCCCACCTCTGGCCACCCTCTGCCTCGCTTCTCATTCTCTCCTAGGCTTGAGTCCTGCCCTCCTTTCTGGAGAGAGATGCCTGCTTGCCTAGAGCTTTTCCTGTTACCGGACCCAGCCAGGGTCGGGTCTCCACAGCTGTGGCCACGGTCTGGTGGCCGTGACAGTGCTCCATGGCACCTCTGTGCGCCGAGGGGCCGGGAGCTCGAGGCTCCAGCTTCTGAGCCCCCTCAGCATCTGGGGGCATTGACTGTTGTGTGCTGGGTGTCATCGCCTTGAATTACAGGCACCTTGCTTTAGGTGACACAAAATCAGGTTCCTTGTAGCAGTTGGAACTTCCTCGTGTAACGAACGGCACGTCAGGGGCGTTTGGACTTGTGCAGCAGTTTCCCTTTTAGTGAGAGCCCTACTTACAGAGCCGAAGAGTAAAAGCAAAGGGCAGGGTCTGCAAGCTGAGTGCTTTGACTGTCCTTCCAAAGGCAAGAAGGGCCTGCCCCCTTCCTAGACCTGCAGCTCTGTTCACGGGGATGCGCCAGCATCGCCTCATTAGGGAGACCCTCCCTGACCACCTGCCTTGCAGCCCTGCCCCTCTGCTTCGGCTCTTCGCACTTAGTGCCACCTCCCAGCTGTTTTGTGTGAGTCAGAGTTCCCCAGGCCGCCACGAGGCCAGGGGCTTTGTCTGTTTTGAGCACTGCTCTATCTTCAGCCCTTAGAACCAGGCGTGTACACAGTAGGTGCTCAGTAAGTACTTCCACAGTCAGGGGGTGAGCGTGGCTGGTCAGGGATGAGTGGAGTGCTTGCCTTTAGGACAAAGCGCGTCCACCATGTGTCACCCCAGTGAGCTTGCCCTTGCTAACATTCCCAGGAAGGGGTGGCGTGCAGGGGTGGGGAGGGGACGTTAGATAATCTGAAGGGCCTGTGTGCTGTCCCAGGGAGGCGTGGGGGACGGGGAGTGGCTCCGTGGCAGAGAAGGGCCGGATCCTTCTGTCCCCTGCACATCTACGAGGCCAGGCTGCTCATCTGGCCGGCTCTCACGTGAGGACCCTCAGAGTGGGTGTAGGCGTCGCCCAAGTTTCCTTCCCGGGGTCCCCGGTCCCGAGGTTCAGTCAGTGTCTGACTTGATGCTGTTGGTTTCCCCCGCTGGCCACAGACTTTCTCCTGCCCTTGCCACATTGCACCCGTTGCTCCAGGGAGTGAAAGCAGCTTTTAAGCGGGGCACACTGCAGCGCACCCAGGGCTCCTGTGGGACCCCGTTCTGCTGGCTGAAGCGGGGGTCTGGCCCGGCGCTGGATGGCCAGGGGTCCTCCCACTCTTTTGTTGGCACCGAGGGTCTTTCTCGGGGAGTTTTTCCGCCGCCTCTGCTCGTGTCAACTCAAGACGTGGCCCAGCCCCCGGTCACAGGGGCCCGTGACGAGGTGGCCTGCTTTGGGGTCCTGGCTCTTCTTTGTTTCTTACACTTGACTCCTGTTCTTGTTTTCTTTTCAGGGGAGGTCTGTTTCTCTAACGACTTTTTACCGAACAGCAAGAAATATCCTGAACATGTGCTTCAGCAAGGAGCCCGCACCAGCTGAAATCGAGGTGCGTGCGCTGGGCCGCCCCAGCCCCCCGCTCTGCTCGGAACCAGGGATGGGGCCCCTGGGCCTTCTGGGGGCGGGCAGGCGGAGGGGTCGTGAGCCCGCAGCCCATCGTCTGGGTGCTGGGGGCAGCCAGAAGTTTCAACTCGTGCCGACCCCAACTTGTGCAGGGTTAGCAAAGGTGTAGTGGAGAAAGCGAGCCTCCCCAGCTTCGCCCTGACTCCCCTGGAGCCGAGGCTGTGGCCGGGGGAGAGCCCCAGACAGGCCCCGCCCAGCTGGCCGCCTCTCAACCCTTCTCACCCTGTCCCGTTATGCAAGAGAATGTTTGGAATCCCTTGAAACCCCAGTTGTGCTCTTTGCTCTCTCCTGTTTTTCATTTAACGGGGTTGGCAGGTTGCCATTTCTGTGCTTCTGAGTTGTGTGAGGTTGGAGAGGTGCAAGTGCGTCCTGCGCCCAGGTTGGCGAGCGGCAGTTCGGCGTGAGGCGTGGCCCGGGGCGCCCGGATGCTGACGTAGGTGGGCCTGTGCAGGGAGAGGCCCGACTCCTCTCGCTGGTTCAGGGCGGCTGCTGGCGGAGCATGCAGTGATGCGGACTGCAGCCTGGCTTTTGGTGAACAGCTGGTCTCAGAGCACATCTTTTTCTTCGAAGATATGTGCTTCTTCCTCTCGGTGAAACCGTGCTGACCACCAGGGCACCCGGGCCCTGATTTGATCGGGTTTCCCGGGAGTGGGCCTTTCAGGACAGTCTGGGTCACCAGGACGCCTGGTCCCCTGCATCTGTGCCGCGTGGGACCCCGCCTCTGATGGTAGCCGTCAGAAGCCCAGGAGGTCCCGCCCTGGTGCTCCGGCCTTGGTTTCCCAGGTTGGTGGATTCCGTGTTCGATTTTGGCATCACCGTCATTGCTTTTAGGCCCCGGGTCTGTACCCTGGGCGGTATCTGTGAACACCACACAGTGGCCTGACCTTTGGCCCTGCCAAATCCATGTTCCATCTACCGCGACGCCAGCGGTGCCCTGATTCTGCGACACGTGGCCGTCACAGTTGCTTCCCGAGTGCCTGTGCCATTTGTGGGAGAAACGTCAGAGGAAAGGAACGCGACTCTGGGGCTGAACACCAGAGGTGGAAAAAGAGGCCTTTGCTTTACAGCACAGGTCCCTGTCGGGCGTCCCCGAAGGGTAGGGTTGTCACTGTCTGTCGCTTCCTACTCAGGAATTACTTCTCTCTGGAAGCCCAGGTTTCGCTTTAACAGTTGTATAATATCTAAACACAAAGGGAAGATATGCTAAACTCCACCCTTTAAGTCTGGCTGACTTCTAGATCCTGCAGAGAGCCTGGGCCCTCTCCTCGGCCGGTGTCACCATCCTGAGTGCCCCC